>NW_026127054.1:0-92399 GCF_943737965.1 Phodopus roborovskii | reverse complement strand
AACAGAGATTCATGCACTTGTGATGATGTCAGTCCAACAGAATTCATGAGGCAAGACAGCCATGATTATCTGATGATTAACTGATGGCATTTAAAAACGCGTGATGACAGCATACATTTTCATATCTGGCAAGTCTGCTCCAGGAATTGATGACACAAAAAAAGGTCAATGGCTTACATATTTAAAGATGTAATTATTAAATTCTTTCAATATATAATCTGTGATCCCTGAAGTTTGGTGCCACCTTGTGTGACTAAAGTGGGTGACAGAGGATCTAACTACCTGATTATTTCATTATTCAAATCATCTTTTCTCCCAGGAAGAGTGGAGTCTGGGATCCAGCTTGTTGGTATTAAATTGTATCTTGTTAATTCTTTCTTTTTTACTTCCTTGCTTTATTTAAATCTATGTTGATATTTTGTTATCGCTCTAGGTGTGAATTATGAGAAACCATCCTTTAATCATTCATTTTTTTGTTCAAATCTATGATTAAGAACTCAATGTCTCTTCAGTAATGAGCAGTCATTTGGAGGCTTCACAATAAAACACCACCCACTTGTTTAATGTTTATTCATTGGTATTTAATTATGAAAATCCCTCTGCTCATTATGTATTCAGTGATCACTGTAGTTTCTGAGCCTCCTTATGGGAGATCGCTGTACACCAGACAGTCACATCATCTAATACTACACTTAATTCTTTAACTGTTAAACCAGGAATCTATTAATAATTCATCATTTAATTCACATATTTAAAATACAGTGTAATGTTATGGAGCATAAGTCAATTTTGGAGTCAGATTTTTGGTAGTTGATGATGTAATATCATCTCATTACTTCACCATTTAGCTACGTAAATAGATCTTGACATCAGCGATAGGTTATGACTTTGGTGCCATCTCATCAGTGTTAATATAAAAGGCCCACTAATTAATTATCAATTTAATTTTTCAAATTCCTCATTATTCTAGGAAGTGATCCGTCTGACTACTCCATGTGAGATTTAAGTTAGCACCACCATGACATTTTCAATCATTTTTCAGTATATATTCATTATTTAAATCGATGGAAAATGTTGTTCTTCTTGACTGAGTCGGCCCATTCCTGCATGGGAGTTAAACACGTGGCATTATTTAATTATCGAGTACTACTTCCTTGGCAATCACTGGAGTTGGGTTCCATCTCCTTGAAAGTTAAGTATGGAGGACTATCCAATTATTAACTCATTTGATTGCGTAAGTAATGATGGTGTCATCAGATTTGGCTTTGTGGGGTTGGACAGCAGGAGATGGTACCAGAACCAGTGCCCAGAGAATGGGGGACACTGCCTTATACTGTGATTACTGATTACATAATAGTAGATTTTTAGAATTGAATGAATACCACGATTTTAAAAAAACTGTACTGTTTCGCATCATGGGTTTCTGAGGGGTTGCAACAGAATGTGACCCACTGGAGGACACAGTGACCACCGATTTTAAAAATGGAATAACTGAATAATCTCCTGATCAGGGAATCTCATCTAATGAACTCTGTCGGCCTGGAACATGACACACCACTAACAATAAATCACTCTACATAAACATATTAGAAAGCAGGGTACAGGACTTAATAGAGAACAGTCAATTGAGGAATCCAAAATGACTGAAAGAAACATAAGACACTGCTCAAAATCCTTAACCATCAGCCTAATGCAAATATAAACAATGCCTAGAAACAATGGGATCAACCTCCTCTAAAGGTAAGAGAATGAAGAGGAGTTTATTTTATTTTCAATAAGGGAAAAGGATTATGGTAGAGGCAATTAATTCTATTGTTTCCATTCTAGAAATTAGAAAATTGGAAGCATAGAAAACAGGTTTGAAATACTCATCATTGTTCTTGAATGGAACAATGATGCTTCATTCTGTGCTTATGTCACTATAGGCATGTTGTAGCTTGAGAGACGGGTAAATATATAGAACTCAAAAAGAAAGAGCCCTCTTTGTTTTTGTGAGAAACTCAGTGAGGCTGTGGGGTTAGTTCACCGGTGGGTATACTCCTTTTAGCCTGTGGGGGGGCACTAGAATGTGACAGAATGTTGGTTCATAAATGTTGCCTGGCAACCCTCCTTGCATTCTGTATCCTGGTATCATGGGCCAAGGACGACAGAGCACCTTCGAGAAAGTGTTATCATGGGACATTACAGTCTGCCAAGATAACTATCTCCTAAACCTTTTCATGACAGCATTTGATTCGCCTAACAAAGTCAGAGCCACACCTCTGGAAGTGTGCCTGCAGCTTTTCCTGGTGACCAAATTCAAGATTCACCTAATCATCAGAGAACATAGTCTGTGGAGAAACAGTTCAGAATCTTCTGTTTATGAATACTCTCTCTCCTCAGAGTAAAACTATGGAGCAAAAGATAATAAGACTACGATTATTCATCAAAAGGTGAGTTTGAACATTGTTTGACTTCCTTCAGGGAAGGTGATAATCCTTTGTTAGAGTAGACTTAGTGATTATTAGATTTCAGTCCATATGTTTTGAGGCAGCCAGCCCAACATTAAATATGTGATATCTTCTAAAAAACCTGCATACACAATGACAGTTCAGCATTTAAACATGTTACTACTGTGCTCTACGATTAAATAAGGGATGAACACAGGGAGTTTCCCACAATCATGTGGGAGGCAACTGAGAGAAAATTGTGTGGAGAATGGCAGACCATTTCATCCTCTGATTATGTTGTTATTTGATTATTAAAATAGGACATTAGATAATTCATGATGAGTGGATTGTGGTTACACGGATGTGGGAGGGCAAGTATCATAGACCATCTTAATTATCTATTATGGTTAAAATATTTAAATTAATCACTACAGCATCATTCATGAGCCTGCTTTGGAGCCACCTTAGGGAAGTGGATGATGTTACATGAACTCATTATTTGATTATTTAATTATATAAAACAATGATTATATCGTCCATGACACCTGGAATCTGGTGCCACAGATCATCTAATTACATAATTAATGTATTTGAATTGACAATCTGTTTCAATCCCCAAGATAATGTAAATGTGTGTATAGTTATGTAAACAACAATCCTCCATTCCATGAAGAGACGTCTAACACTCCCTCTTTGGAGTTAATGTGCAATATCATCACATTTTATGATTCATTGCCACAATTGATGATGATGATATCCTTCATGACTGGAGTCTGGCCATGCTTCCCGGCCAGTAAAATGCTACGTCACCTATTTATTGTGACAGTAAGCTATTACTGACTTATTTAATTCTTTAAATTATGTAAACGACAGACAGTGCCATCACCGATTACGGTTAGGGTGCAAAAATCTGTCAGGGACAAGGTTAGTAAAGTTGTAGACATGGGCAGAGCATTTTCTGAATGATCTATGCATCTCCCAGAGTACGGGGGATGCTGGATGATTGAGTCCAGGAGGTTGCATGGTGCCCTCTGAGAAGTACAAGGACTTCACCAAGGCCGGCATGGTGGTCTGGGTGTTGACTACCTCCTCTTCCTCCACATCTCCACATTGGCTGTGATCTACCATGCGAAGAAGGAGTGGTACTAGGAGGTCGGCACCATCACCGAGACCTGGCAAAAGGATGACGACTCAGAACACGGAAGAACATCTCTCTCTCAGCTATGCTGGTGATGGCCCTGCTGCAGCCATCTTTTCAGCTGTTATCAACATTGTGGCTACTACTGCTACGCCAGGATTGGGCCCACTATCTCACGTCCTGCCGCATCACAACAGAGATTCAGGCGCTTGTGATGATGTCAGGCCAACAGAATTCATCAGGCAAGACAGTATGATTATCTGACAATTAACTGATGGCATTTTAAAAATGCGTGATGACAGCATTCAATTTCATAACTGACAATTCTGCCCAGGAATTGATGATAGAAAAAAAAGGTCAACGGCTTATATGTTTAAATATGTAATTATTAAATTATTTCATTATATAATCTGTGGTCCCTGAAGTTTGGTGCCACCTTGTGTGACTCAAGTGTGACAGACAATCTAACTCTCTGATTATTTCATTATTCAAATCTGTCTTTTTCTACTACAGGAAGAGTGGAGTCTCGATCCACCTTGTTGGTGCTAAACTGTATCTTGTGAATTCTTTCTTTCTTTCTTTCTTCCTTTCTTTATTTAAATCAATGTTGATATCATTTTGTTACCTCTCTAGTGGTGAATTATGAGAAACTATCTCTTTATTCATTCATTTTTTGTTCAAATCTATGATTAAGAACTCAATGTCTCTTCAGTATTTAGCAATCATTTAGGCATCACGCAGAAAACACCATCCACTTGTTTAATGTGTATTCATTTAATTATGAAAATCTGTCATTATTTATTCAGTTATCACTGGAGGTTTGATCCTCCTTAGGGGAGAACGTTGTACAAGACCATCATGTCATCTAATACTACACTTACTTCTTTAATATTTAAACTAGGAAATTAAGTAATAATTCATCATTTAATTTATGTATTTAAAATACAGGTAATGTTATGGACCATAAGTCCTTTTGGAGTCAGATTTTGGGAGTTGATGATGTAATATCATCTCATTACTCCATTATTTAGCTATGTAAATAGATCTTTACATAAGCGATAGATTTAGGACTTTGGTGCCATCTCTTCAGTGTTAATGTAAAAGGCCCACTAATTGATTTTCAATTTAATTTTTTAAAAACATCATTATTCCAGGAAGAGATCAGTCTGACTACTCCATGTGGGATTTAAGTATGCACCACCATGTCATTTTTCAATCTTTTTTCATTGTTTCATTAATTATTTAACTCGATGAAGATGTGGTTCTTCTTGACTGGAGTCGGGCCAATCCTCCATGGGAGTTAATCACGTGGCATTATTTAATTATCTAAGTACTACTTCCTTGACAATCGCGGGAGTTTGATTCCATTTTTAAAAGTTAAGTATGGAGGACTATCCAATTATTAACTTATTTGATTGTGTAAGTAATGCTGGTGTCATCAGTCACTTGGCTGCTGAGGAATTGACACAGCAGGACATCTGTACCAGAAGCAGTGCCCAGAGAATGGGGGACACTGCCTTTTACAGTGGTTACTGATTACGTAGTAGTAGATTTTTAGCAAACGAATGATTACATGATTTTTAAAAAACTGTACTCTTTCGCATCATCAGTTTCTGAGAGTTTGCAAAAGAACTGACCCATAAAGGACACAGTGACCACTGATTTTAAAAATGGAATAACTGAATAATCTCCTGATCAGGGAATCTCATCTAATGAACTCTTTCGGGCTGATAGCATGGCACACTACCAACAATAAATCACTCTAAATAACCATATTAGAAAGCGGGGTACAGGACTTAATAAAGAACAGTCAATTGAGGAATCCAAAATGACTGAAAGAAACAGAAGACACTGCTCAAAATCCTTAATCATCAGCCTAATGCACATCTAAACAACTCTGAGAAACCATGGGTTCATGCTCCTCTAAAGGTAAGAGAATGAAGAGGAGTTTATTTTATTTTCAATAAAGGGAAAAGGATTGTGGTAGAGGCAATCCATTCTAGAAATTAGAAAATTGAAGCATAGAAAACAGGTTTAAAATACTCATCAATGTACTTGGTTGGCATGATGATGCTTTCGTTTTCATACTTATGTCATTATAGCCATGTTGTAGCTTAAGAGACTCGTAAATATGTAGAAATCCAAAGAAAGATCCCTGCTTTGTTTTTGTGAGAAAGTCAGTCAGTATGTAAGGTTTGTTCATCGGTGGGTTTGCTCCTTTTAGCATGTGGGAGGGGCACTAGAATGTGACAGAAGGTTGGATTGTAAACGTTGCCTGGCAACCCTTCTTGCATTCTGTATTCTGCTATCATGGTCCAAGCAGCAGAGAGCAGCTACTAGAAATTGTTTTCATGTGATATTGCAATCTCCCAAGATAACTATCCCCTATAATTTAATGACAGCATGTGATTCGCCTAACCAAATCATAACCAAATCTCTGGAAGTTTGCCTACAACTTTTAATGGTTACCTCATTCAAGATAACCTAATTATCAGACAACATAGTCTGTGGAGAAACAGTGCAAAGGCTTCTGTTTATGAATGCTCTCTCTCCTAAGAAGTAAAACTATGGAACAAAAGGTAATAAGACTCATGATTATTCACCAAAAGGTGAGTTTTACATTGTTTACTTCTTTGAGGAAGGTGAAAATCCATTTGTTAAAGAAGACATAGAGATTATTGTATTCTAGTCAATCAGTTTTGTGGAAGCCATCCAACATTAAATATTTGATATCTTTTAAAAACCCTGCATATGCAATGTCATGTCCACATTTACACATTTTACTACTAAAGTCTGTGATCACCTAAGGGATGAACTTGGGACTTTCACACAATAGTGTGTGAGTCTAGTGAGAAGAAAATTGTGTCAAGTGCGGCAGAGCATTTCATCCTCTGATCGTGTTATAAATTAATTATTAAAATAGGGCTATAGTTAATCCATGATCAGTGGATTATGGTTCCACGATGTGGGAGTCAAGGTTTTTAGACCATCTACATATTATGTAAGTAAAATATTTAAATTAATCAGGACAGCATGGTTTGGAGCCATGTTAATGAAGTGGATGATGTTACATCAACTCTTTATTTGATTATTTAGTTAGGTGAAACAATGATTATATCATCCATGACATCTGGAGTATGGTGCCACAGATAATCTCATTACATAGTTAAATTATTTAAATTGACAGTTCTTGTTTAGACTCAAGATAATGTAAAGATTTGTATAATTATGTAAATCTATAATCCTCTATTCCATGAACAGTCTTGTAAAGCTCCCTCTTGGTATGTTCATATGCAATATCATCACATTTTATGATTAATTGTTTCAATTGATGATGATGACAACCTTCATGACTGGAGTCTGGCCATTCTGACTTGCCAGTAACATGCTACATCACCTTTTTATGTGACCATTAGCTATTACTTACTTTTTAATTACTTAAATTATTTAATCGATGGACAGTCACATCATCGATTCTGATTAAGTTGTAAGTATCTGTCAGAGATGAGGATAGGAATGTTGTAGACATTTTCACAGCAGTTTCTGCATGATCTATGCTTCACCCAGAGTAATAGGGATGCTGGATGATTGGGTCCAGAACATTCCATGGTACCCCCCAAGAAGTAAAAGGACTTCACCAAGGCAGGTAGAGTCGTCTGGGTGTTTGACTCCCTGCTCTTCCTCCACATCTCCAAATTGGTTGTAATCTAAAATGAGAAGAAATAGTGGCACAAGGTGGTTGGCTCCATCACCGAGACCTCACAGAAATGATGACGACCCAGAGCACGGATGAACTGATCTCTGTCAGCTCTGCCGGTGATGCCCCTGCTGCAGCCATCTTTTGAGCTGATGTCAACATTTTAGCTATTACTGCTACACCAGGTATGGGCCCATGATGTCAGGTCCCGCTGCACCACAACTGAGATTCAGGCTCTGGTAATGATGTCAGGCCAGCAGAGTTCATCAGGAAAGGAATTATGATTATATGATTATTGACTTATGGAATTTTAAAAATCCACGATGGCAGTGTACAATATCATGTCTGTCATGTCTGCCCAGGTATTGATGATACAAAAAAAATTCAACCACTTACATATTTAAAGATGTAATTCTTCAATTGTTTCATTATATAAACTGTGAACCCTGAAGTTTGCCACCACCTTGTGTCATTCAATTGTGCCAGACAATCTAAATATCTGATTATTTCATTTCTCAAATCTGTCTTTTTCTACTCCAGGAAGAGTGGAGTCTGGATCCACCTTGTTGGTATTAATTGTCTTCTGTGATTTTATTTATTTATTTATTTATTTAAATCAATGGTGATATTTTGTTATCTCTCTAGGGTTGCATTATGAGAAATTATCTCACTATTCATTTATTTTTTTTTGTTCAAATCTATGATTAAAAACTCAATGATCTCTTCAGTTTTGAGCAATCTCATAGGAGTCACATACAAAACACCATCCACTCGTTTCATTTTTGTTCATTTAATTATGAAAATCTCTCATTATTTATTCAGTGATCACTGGAGTTTTGAGCCTCCTTATGGGAGTCAGTCATGCCAGACCGTCACAACATCTAAAACTACACTTACTTATTCAACTGCCAAATTAGGAAATTAAATAATAATACTTCATTATTTAATTAACTTATTTAAAATAAGGCGACCATAAGTCCCTTTAAAATTCAGATTTTGGGAGTTGATGATGTAACATAATATAATAACTTGAATATTTAGCTACTGAAATAGATCATTACATCAGCCATACGTTCACAAGTTTGGTGCCATCTTGTCAGAGTTAGTATAAAGTGCCAACTAATTAATTATCAATTTAAGTTTTTAGAATAAATCAATATTCCAGGAGGAGATCGGTCTGACTTCTGCATGTGGGATTTAAGTATGCACCACCGTGCCTTTAATCAATTATTTTTCATTACATATTAATTATTTAAATCGATAAAGATGTTGTCTTTCATGATTCGACTCTGGCCATTCTTCCATGGGAGTTAATCCTGTGGCATTATTTAATTATGTAAATATTACCTCTTTGACAATCACTGGAGTTTGGTTCCATCTTATGAAAGTGAAGCATGCAGGACTATTCAATTATTTCCTTATTTCATTACGTGACTAATGATTTTGTCATCCATTATGGTTTTGGCTGCTGTGTGATTGACAAAGAAAGAGATTGGTCCCAGAAACAGTGCCCAGAGAATGAGGGACACTGGGTGATTACTAATTATGTAATAATAGATTTTTAATGCTCAAATGATTAAACAATATTTTAAATAAAACTGTATTATTTCTGCATCATCAGTTTCTGAAACTTTGCGACAAAACTGACCCATGAAGGACACAGTCAACAACGATTTTACAAATTGAATAATTTAACAATCTCAGGATCAGAGAATCTTATCTAATGACCTCTGTCAGGCTGATAGACTGACACAACACCAACTCGAAATTACTCTACATAATCATATTAGAAATATGATACAAGTCTCAATAGAGAATTATCAATTGAGAAATCAAAAGTAACTGAAAGAAACATAAGACAGTGCTCAACAGGCTTAGTCATCAGCCAAATGCAAATCAAAACAACTATGATAAACCATGTGATCAAGCTGCTCTTAAAGTATGAGAGTAAGGAGAATTTATGTTTTTTTTTTTTTCAGTAAACAGAAAAGGTTTATGGTAGATGCAATAAATGGGATTGTTTCTATTCTGCAAATGAGAAAATTGAAGCATAGAAAATAGGTTCAAACTCATCAATGTACTTGATTTGCCTAATGATGCTTTCGTTTTCAGGCTTAAATCACTATAGTCATGATATAGCTTGAGAGACTGGTAAATAGGTATAACTCAGAAAAAGAGGCCTGCTTGGATTTTGAGAAAATCAGTGAGGTTGTAAGGTTAGTCCATCTGTCGGTATGCTATTTTAGCATGTGGGAGGTGCACTAGAATGTGACAGAATATTGTGTGGCAACCCTGCTTGCATTCTGTATCCTGGTATCATGGGCCAAAGACCACAGAGCAGCTTCGATCAAGTATTATCAAGACACATTACAATCTCCCAAGACAACTATCTCCTAAAATGTTAAACCCAGCATATGATTCACCTCACCAAGTCACAGCCAAGTCTCTGGAAGTTTGCCTACAGCTTTTACTGGTTACCAAATTCAAGATTACCTAATATCAGAGAACATAATCTGTGGAGAAACAGTTCAAAGACGTCTGGTTATGAATGCTCCCTCTCTCCTAAGAAGTAAAACTATGGATTAATGATAATAAGACTCACAATTATTCATCAAAAGTTGAGTTTTCCATTGTTTACTTCCTTCAGGAAGGCGGCAATCCATTTGTTAGAGTAGACTGAGGGATAATTGGATTGTAGTCCATCTGTTTTGATGCAACTGTCCACCATTATATATGTAATATCTTCTAAAACCCTGCATTCACAATGACATTTCCACATTTACTCATTTTACTACTATACTCTGTGATCACATAAGGGATGGACCGGGAACTTTCACACAACAGTGTGGGAGTCAAGTGAGAAAAAAATTGTGTCGTGTATGGCAGGACATTTCATCCTCTGATCTTGTCATAATTTAATTATTAAAATAGGACTATAGATAATCCATGATAAATGGATTATGGTTCCACGATGTGGAAGGCAATTATGATAGACCATCTAAATATCAATTATGTAGTTTAAATATTTAAATTAATCACGACAGCATCGTTCATGAGCCTGGTTTGGAGCCACCTTAGGGAAGTGGATGATATTACATGTACTCATTATTTGATTATTTAATTATATAAAACAATGATTATATCGTCCATGACACCTGGAATCTGGTGCCACAGATCATCTAATTACATAATTAATGTATTTAAATTGACAATCTGTGTTAATCCCCAAGATAATGTAAATATTTGTATTGGTATGTAAACAACAATCCTCCATTCCATGAAGAGACTTGTGAAGCTCCCTCTTGTGGAGTTAATGTGCAATATCATCACATTTTATGATTCAATGACTCAATTGATGAAGATGACATCCTTTATGACTGGAGTCTGGCCATTCTGACTTGCCAGTAAAATGCTACATCACCTCCTTATTGTGACCGTTAGCTATTACTGACTTTTTAATTATTTAAATTATTTAAACGATGGACAATGACATCATCAATTACGATTAGGGTACAAATATCTGTCAGGGACAAGGTTTGGAAGGTTGTAGATATGGACAAAGCAGTTGCTGAATGATCTGTGCTTCACCCAGGGTAATAGGGATGCTGGAAGATTAAGTCCAGAAGATTTCAGGGTGCCCTCCTAGAAGTACAAGGACTTCAAAAAGGCAGGCCTGATGGTCTGGGTGTTTGACTCCCCAATCTTCCTCCACATTTTCACATTGGTTGTGATCTATGAATAAAAGAAGTATTGGCACCAGGATGTGGGCACCATAACTGAGACCTGGCAAAAGGATGACGACCCAGAACACAAAAGGAATGCTCTCTTTCAGCTCTGCTTGTGATGCCCCTGTTGCAGTCATCTTTGTCAGCTGATATCACTATTTTATCTACTACTGATATGCCAGGTATGGGCCCACTACAACAGCGATTCAGGCTCTGGTGATGATGTCAGGCCAGCAGAGTTCATCAGGCAAGACAGTTTGATTATCTGACTATTAACTCATGGATTTATAAAAGTCAGCGATGACAGCACAATTTATCGTTCTAGTATGACTACCCAGGAATTGATGATATAAAAAAAGTTCAACTGCTTTCATATTCAAAGATGAAATTATTACATTGTTTCAATATATATTCTGTGAACCCTGAAGTTTGGTGCCACCTTGTGTGACTCCAATGGGACAGTCGATGTAACTATCTGATTAGTTCATTACTCGAGTCTTGCTTTTTCTACTCCAGGAAGAGTGGAGTCTGGGTCCTCCTTGTTGGTGTTAATTGTCTCCTGTGATTTCATGATTGAGTTATTGATAATTGATAATTCTCTATTCAGACCTGAGGAATAAAAAATGACTGAAAGAAACATAAGACAGTGCTCAAATCCTTTGTCATCAGCCAAATGCAAATCAAAACAACTCTGAAAAACCATGAGATCAAGCTGCACTAAAGGTAAGAGAATGTAGAGAAGTTTATTTTATTTTCAATAAATAGGAAAGGATTATGGTAGAGGCGATTATTGTAATGGTACTGTTTCCTTTCTGGAAATGAGAAAATTGAAGCATAGAAAATAGGTTTAAATACACATCAATGTACTTGAATGGCATAATGGTGCTTTTGTTTTCAAGTTTATATCACTATAGGCATGTTGTAGCTTGAGAGACTGGTAAATATGTCTAACTCAATAAAAAAAAAAATAAATAAATAAATAAATAAATAAATAAGAAAGAAAGAAAGAAAGAAAGAAAAAGAGCCCTGCTTTGTTTTTGTGAGAAAATCAGTGAGGCTGTAAGGTTAGTTCATCGGAGGGTATGCTAATTTTAGCATGTGGGAAGTGTAGTGACATAGTCCTTCTGTGGCACTGACCTTGCCCATTTTCGGGTGGAATCATGGGCAGAAGTGACCTGTTGAAGGAGGTTTGAGAGCCGGGAAAAGCTCTCTTGCTGGCATGACTGGGACAGGTGAGCATCGAGTGGAATTTCCTGTAGGTTGTAAGTTATTTCTCCCCGAATAAACATGTATTTGGCCTATTAGTTTATCCTGATCCTTATTTAACCACAATATCTGGTGTCAGAAGTGGGATTAGGATTTTCAGGGGACCTGGGTTTCACTGAGGCAGCAGACGCCGCTCCCCTCCCCTCCATTCCCTAACGGGCAGGGTTCCTTCCCTAACCAGGTGGACTCACCACAGATTTGGGACATTTGCTTCTTCCTTATGGCAAAGGAGATCTTTGCTGCAAAGCGGACCTGAGAAGGGACTCACCGCTTCTCTTTTTTGCGCACTTCTGCACTGCACTTTGCATTCTGGCTCTACCCACCAATAGGTGTGGTCAGTGCCACAGAAGGACTATCTCACTACAATTCCCCTTTTAGTCTAAGAAAAAGATTTAGGCCTAATACAAAACTATATACAAAACAGTGAATAACAAGTGTGATCTAAGAAAAGGAAAATGGAGAAGAAAATGACCTACATATCTAGTCCTAGGGTGAAGGCATAACGGATTTTACAATAGAGTTGTCCTAAGCTGGAAGACGTAAGTCTAGTACCTAATATATCTAACTAGGAAGAGAGAATAATAGTTGTGATAGTTTAATCTTCAACCTCATCAAGACCTGAGAAGGAAAATAACGATACTAGAGTACACAGGAAGTGCGGGTGGACAACTTCCAAAATGTGCAGCAAGGACAAAAATAGCAAACCACCTGGACAGTCACCCTAGGTCTCACAGCACCGTTGGTACACCCAGTTTTGGCTGAGGCCAAGAGAACTTGACAGACCATAGCAACAGAAGGGAGGTAGAATGGCTGACTTACCCTGACTTGGCAAGGTCTAGCAGTCTTCTATATTTGTCTCCTGCAAGCACATATGACTGCATGTCCAAATCAGTGGTCAAGGTGGGGGCAATTATTTGCCCAACAGGCCATTAGCTGAGGTGAGAATGAACTCCAGCAGGAGCAACAACAGTGTCCAACATATTTTCGGGAAAGTGCACAGTGCTGTCAGGAGCAACAGTGTCTCATGTCAATGGAGTACTAATATTAAAACATTTAAATGCCATGTTCTGCATGTCTATGAAGTGATTGAAGATTAAGCATCTATATCTGACTAATCTCATAGGTACAGGAAACATGAGTGAAGATAATCTGTAATACTCAGGACCTTAGCTAAAAAACTGATTAAAACTTCCCTGAGTAAAGCAGGAACACATATTTAAACAATATAACTATACATACACATACATATAAATCCCTAAAATAGAGGTAGAGTAGAAATGTCAAGACAAGAGGTAGAACTATAAAGGGCAGCATGATAAATATCCCAAATTGTATCAATATATTAAACGTCTTGCATACAAGAAAAGTATACATATATAGAATATGGTAAAAAATAATGTGCATAAAACATCATAAGTGGAAAGATTTCACACAATATAACAAAATATAAACTTAATTTTACATAGCTTACCACATATAAGAATACATAACAATGTAAGCTGTAAAATAGTATCTCATTCTTACTCAAATTCACAAGAAAATAGGCTAATCTACCAATATCCCATCTAAACCACACCTTTCCCAACCATTCCCTATTCCTCTCTAAAAGATAAACCCGAGAGTAAGCATCACCTTCCATAGCCAACCCTAAATAACTAAAACCAACCCAAAGAAAATGACTATTATCCCAAAATTACAAGGGTAGGGAAAGGGGGCATCGTTATCTTAAGGTTACTTCTGGCTAAAATGGGACGATGATTGCTCCAATGGATCCTGTAGGAAGAAAATTTTTAGCAACCAAAATTCTCAACCGAACTGGCTGTGACATATGTAGCTAGTCACTGTGTGACAGAAAATGCTTGACTGTAGTTCTGTTTGAAACTCTGGCCAGGGTGTAATAAGAAGGTGCACCATTACAGCTAGCTAGTCATGAGTTATCTCGAGCAAAACAGTCTCAAAGAGGTGTTAAGGTGATGTTTGTTGTTCAGATGAATCAGGTTGAGTCAAGTGGAAACGATGTGGGGCCCCATCTTCTTTCCGGAGAGTTCAAAGACTGCTGTTAGGAATCGTTATTATTCCTTGTGGAAAAGATACACATCAATATTAAAGTAAAATTTTCAAGTTTTAAGGAAAGACAACAATAAGCATTAAAACATATGTGAGAAAATTAGGATTTCAGAGAGAAAATTGCGTAAGAAATGAGTCCCTAGATTTTGTTTTCTTCTGCCTTACACCAATTGGCTTCTTGATTTAAGGCAGAAACCATGAATTTAATCTTAACAACATGCTTGAATTTAGAGAAGAAAAGCCAAATCCAACTCCAAAGCCAGCATTGGTTTACATGAATTGGGACTTCAGGAATACTAGATAATAGAGAGAAATCGATTTCTGTATAGAAATAGTTTACTACAATTAAATATTTTTTCACCTTATATCTGAAGAGCTGTCTTCTCTTCTGTAGGTACCTACATATTCAGTGTCTTTTGGCTGTTTGATGATAGGTTTTCTCTGTTTTCCTGTGAGAACAACAACAGAACACTTGTCCTACCTTTGAGAGGCCTCCGCACACCTCATGGGACCTAATTTGTTGGATGACTTGTTATTTCTCTTCATTAAGATGTTTCTCTTGTTCAACTTGGATCTTGATTAACTTAGATGGTATCCATAGTTTTTCTTCTCCTATAGATACAAATGCAAAACCCCTACCCCAACGTAACACATATCCTGCTTTCCATTATGAGGTAAGTACATCCTTGAAGTACACTGGCTGATTTAGTTCAGAAGTTTTTTCTCTTGTCCAGTGTCTTTCTGCAGCTGTTTTTCCTTTTTCATCAACATTAAGAAAGTTTAATGTTAATAAAGCATTATATAATCTATGTTTGGGTGTCTTGGTTCCTCCTGCCTGCTTATGGATCATTTCTTTTAAAGTATGATTGGATCTCTCAAACACTGCTTGTCCTGTAGGATTGTGTGGTATACCAGTTTTGTGCTTTATGTTATAATACTCAAAAAAACTGTTTCAAATTGCTGGAGACATATGTTGGAGCATTGTCAGGTTTTATTTGTGCAGGTATGCCCATAATGGCCATTACCTCTAATAGGTATATGATAACAGAATCATCCTTTTCCGAGCTCAGAGCAGTAGCCCATCGAAACCCTGAAAATGTATCTATAGTGTGATGTACATATTTTAATTTTCCAAATTCTGCAAAATGAAACACATCCATTTGCCATATTTAATTCCTACTTACACCTTTAGGGTTACTGCCTGGTGGTAAAGGAGTTTGGTTATAGAATGAGCAAGTAGGACATTTCCTTACTATTTCCTTGGCTTGTTCCCAAGTGATAGAAAAATCCCTTTTTAAACCTTTGCTGTTCACGTGGTGTTTCTTATGAATCTCTGAGGCTTCTAGCACACTTCCTATCAATAAATGATCAATTTCATCTTTCCCATGTGCTAGAGGACTGGGCAGACCCGTATGAGATCTGATGTGATATATATATATATATATATATATATATATATATATATATATATGATGAGTCCTCTTTATGATCGTATCTTGTAACTGTATAAACAATGAAGTTAATTCTGTATTGTCAGGAATAAATTATGCAGTCTCAATGTGTAAAACGACTCTCTCTGCGTATTGAGAGTCAGTAACTATATTGAGAGGTTCTTTAAAATCCATAAGTACCATGAGAATGGCATACAATTCTGCCTTTTGTACCGAATTGTAAGGGCTTTGAACCACTTTGCTATTTTTTCCTGATTTATTATATCCTGCCTTACCCGATTTGTTTGCATCAGTGTAGAATATATGAACTCCAGAAATAGGTGTTTTTCTTACAATGCGTGGAAGGATCCAAATAGTTTTCTTTATGAATTTGATTCTCTCAGTTTTGAGATAGTTGTTGCTAATCATTCCCCATAAAAATTACTGCAATCTCTCTGCCAATATTCGTTATCTTTTCATAAGGAGGAAATTTCCTCATTAGTTAAAGGTACTATAATTTCGGCTGGGGCCCTTCCTATTAGCTGACAAAGTCTTAATTTATCTTTTATAATCAAGTCAGAGATCTTTTCTATATATGTTTTTAGATTTTTATTCTGTTTATGTGGTAGGAATATCCATTCTAATATGATATCTTATCTCTGTAACAAAATCCCTGGAGGATATTCTCTAGATGGTAATATAACCAGAATACAGTCTAGGTTTGGATCCACACAGTCCACATGTGCTTCTATTATCCTCTTTTCTACCCATTCTAATTCCTTCTCAGCTTCAGCTGATATTATTCGTGGACTATTCAAGTCCTTATCTACTTTTAGGGCCATTTTCAGGTTTTTCAAATCATGCCCTTCTACTCCAATAATGGTTTGCAGTTGAGAAATCACTCTTAGTAAATTTTGAAGATCATTAAGAGTCTTGTAGTGATCTCTTCTGATATGTACTTTTTATGGTCTAATTTTCTGTAGACTTATTTTATATCCTAAGTAGTTGATAGACTCTCCTTTTTGTATTTATTTCAGGTGCAATTTGTAATCCCCAGCCAGGTAAATCTTCCTTTACTTTCTCAAACATTTTTACTAATATTTCTCCTTTAGAGTCATCTAACAATATATCACCCATGTAATGATAGATTATGGAAGGCAAAGGACACAGTTGACAAGACCAAATGGCATCCCACAGACTGGGAAAATATTTCCACCAATCCTACATCTGACATATATATATATATATATATATATATATATATATATATATATATATATATATTATATAAAATAAGCAAGAAAACAGTCATCAAAACACCAAATAACCCTATTAAAAAACGGGGTACAGAACTGAAAAGGATTTTCAAAAGAGGAATTCAAAAAGGATGAAAGACACAAAAGAAAGTGATCAACATCCTTAGCTATCAGGGAAATGCAAATCAAGAGAACTTTGAGATACCATCTTACTCCAGCTAGAATGGCTAAAATTAGGAACATCAATGATAATTTATTGCAGGAGAGAATGTGTAGAAAGAGGAACATTCTGGCTCTGCTGTTCAGAGTGCAAACTTGCACAGCCATGTTGAAGGTCAGTGTGGCGGTTCCTCAGGACATTGGGAATCAGTCTACCAAACATATAACCGAAGAATCCACATACATGCAACTAAGACATGTGCTCAGCTGTGTTCATGGCTGTATTATTTGTAATACTAAGAACCTGGACTCAACCTAGATGCTGATCAACTGAAGAATGGATAAAGAAGATATGATGGCACATCACCTGCAGCACATTTCTCTGCTGGACCCAGCAGTGGAAACACTCCAGGTATTCACAGAGATGGCTAGAATGGAGGGAAAGGTTTATCATCACAGTCGCAGCCTCTTTTCCTTGACTTTCGGGATGATGCACCACTGGTTGGGTCTCTCTGACGACATCTGGAGAGCAGACACCATCCTATGTTCCAGCACACACGTTCCAGAAGTTATGATGGGAATCCCGAAAATCAAGCACCTCTAATTTGCAATTCCTGTTGGTCAAATAAGAAGGGGCTACAGATGGTACGACTACCAATGTATAATCGGCTTTCACCTCACACATCCACTTCCCTTGAATGCATCCTGGAAACCAAGACTCAAAAGTTCCCTTTCTAGGGGCTGGCTACAGAGGCTGAGGTAGACTCATTGTATGTTGACTACATCTCCTAGCAGTGTGCTCCATGCACCACTGTCTCTTTTCATTTATTCACTTCTCTGAGAAAGCTCTGATTCAACTTGATCCACATACTGAACTCTGTAGTCACTTCTCTCCATCCACACTCTTCCCCTCCATGTCACATTTTCTCACTCACCTAGGTTGATCCTTCTGCTGAATCAGCAAATCAAGGCCACCCAGCACAGCCTTCAAGATATCCAGGTCATGAAACTTCATCAGGTCTCCCAAGGGAAGGCACCTGAAAGGCCCAGCTGCCACCATAGCACTCAGGATCTTTATTTGTTTCCCCTTAAAGGCATCTTTGAATAGCGGTGGGAAGAGCTCCATGGGTAGCTTATTCAGAGCAGAGATAGCCAAGGCTTCATTTTTGAGCAGACTACTTCTTGCCAGCATCTGGAGTGTCAATGGCGAACTCATCTTGACCTTCACACAGACAGGTGCTATGGTAATATTCAGAGGAATTAACCCTTCCAGACAAGTCAATTTTAGAAGGTCTCTTTGTCCCTTCATGGCATAAACCCTGTCGGGCTTTGGTCACTAGTCTAGAAATGTTGGAAAATCCGTATTTCCTATTAGACACTATCTGACTTTCTCATAGCCATAGTTCCTTCAAAGGCCTCATGCTCATGGACATGAGCCACCATGGCAACAAATCTCCCCATTATTCTGCTAATCAAAAACACTGCTCCCCAGAATACTATAGCCCTGGGCAATGAGAGAGTGGAAAAGTAAACAAGAGCTAGACTCTTTTGTGGGAAATCATCTTCAAATGACTTTCTCGATCCTCAACATCAAAGTTTAAAATCCCAGAGCCAAGTTTGCTTTGCATTCAATCAGTGGAGGTTGTTGGGAGAATATGTGAAATGGAGACAGTCACTGTCATTTCTAATATTTTAGACCTGGAGCCACGATGAGCCCTAGGCTACTCTTTAGGATTTTGAGTACTGACAATTTGTCAACTTGATGCTTTGCTGAGACTCATGGCTATCTGTGGGCCTCTACAGAATTTTCTTCATCTTCAGTTAACAAGTCTATAATCACATTGAATTAAATCCTTTTATGCCAGATTGGAGGTGTTGGTCAGTACTTACTCAGTGTGTCTTAACTCTTGAATACTGCAACCTCATCAATCTCTTAAATGGCACAGCAGATTAGCGCAAACACTCAGTTCTCATAACACAAAGCTACATGTGGAGTTCTAGGCTAACCGGGGCTAAATGAGATTTTCAGCTTCAAATAGCAAAACCAAATATAATAACAAAACCAAGGTTCTTAAGATGACCCAAGGGACTGGAGATCCTTAGTAAGGTTGTATGTACTGATGGGGTTGAATGGCTTACCTGATCAGCACACACATAACAGGTGTTCCAATCCCAGCAGTTGTGTTAGTGACTTGAGGATCCAAAAAACTCTGTTTATCCTGGCCAGGATAACACTTCTATAGCAATATCCTCTTACAAATTCCATTCTTATACCCACCTTCAGCCATATTCTGCCATCTGATTGGATAATTGAGCATATTCCCACCCAATCATACTTGAGCTTTCACAGCTGTGGTTTGAGAGAATCAGATGTGAGAAAGGGGGAGAGCCCAGATTGTAGGAAAGACTCAGGGTAACTCTAACACTAGTCCATGCACAGGCATTGGTGACTCACACTTTTAATCCCAGCACTTTTAGAACAGAGGCAGGCAGATCTCTGTGAGTTAAAGAGCAGCCTGTTCTACAGATTTAATTCCAATAGAGACTGCAAAGCAATACACAGAAACCTTGTCTTGAAAAAAAAAAAAAACAACAAAACAAAACAAACAAGCAAACAAAACTTCTCCCCCAATTTTCAGTTCTGGGATTTACTCTCTTGATTACATGTAGTCATTTGTAAGATTTCGCTATCTTTTGGATTAATGAAGCTCAGCCCTATCTAAACTCTTTATTCATTCTGAGATGACATGGAAATCTCATTAATCCTCCTTCCTGAGTGTAGTGGTATAGCTAGTAATTGACCAGTTTGACTGATCTCCCATCAGGAACCAGATTGAACTGAGTCTATGGTAACAGTAAAATCCCATTCTCCAAGTCATCTCAAACACTAAGGATCTGTCTATGTATTGTTAAATAATTAGTTTTATACTTTTTAATCATCTTTCCATTTTATGAAATCATTGCCATGACCAGTGGAATCTAATCAGAGTTTCAGTAAGCTTCCTTTCTTAGTGGAAGAATAACGAAACAAGACATGTTCATGTTGATTACATCTACTTTCAGGACAGAGATTGAACTGAGTTAGATCCTATTGAAAATTACAAAATCAACTGCATTTTCTGAGACAGTTTTTCTCAGTGGTAACACCCTACATTCCTGGTACTAGCTCTAAGACCATGCTATGCTACCCAAACTCAGAGAGATGTGAGTGCCTCTAACTCCCATGTGCTGTCACTAATTCTAAGTGTAGCGAGATACATAGCAGACCCACAGAAGGCCTCGCCATTGCCTCTTACCTTTATGTCAGGAAAAAAGCGCTTATCCTATCTCCTCAATCTCTCACCAAGTTTCAGACACCTTCCTCTCCTTGGAGAGGCAGGAGAATTCTGAGAATGAATACTCAATCCCCTGCTTCTAACTTTTATACCACTCTAGGGCTGGGATTAAAGGTGTGAGCTCTGTGAGCTCCAGACAATATTCAGGTCATATTTTGAAAACCTGTACTCCACAAAATTTGAGAATTCAAAGGAAATTAACAAATTTCTGGATAACTATCACCAAAATTAAATCAAGAAGATACAGACAACTTAAATAGACATATAAACCCCTAACAAAATAGAAGCAGTCATCAAAAGCTTTCCAACACAAATACTCACACAATACACACACACACACACACACACACACACAGAGAGACACACAGAGAGACAGGATAGACCAGGGCCAGATGGCTTCAGTGCAGAATTCTTCTGGAAATTCAAGGAAGAGCTAATTCCCATACTCCTCAAATTGTTCCACACAATAGTAACAGAATGTTCATTACCAAACTCTTTTTAGGAGGCAACAATCACCTTGGTATCCAGGCCACAAAAAGACACAATGAGGAATAAAAACTACAGACCAATATCCCTCATGAATACTGATGCAAAAATACTGTATAAAATACTGGCAAACTGAATCCAAGCATACATCACAGAAATCACACACCATGACCAAGTAGGCTTCATCACTGGTATGCAGGGATGGTTTAACATTCGAAAATTTATCAAGGTGATCCACCTTATAAACAAACTGAAAAAGAAAACAACATGATAATCTCCTTAGATTCTGAAAAGGTCTTCAGCAAAAATCAACACCCTTTCACGATAAAGGCCTTGGGGAGATCAGGGGTAACAGGAACATACCTAAACATAATAAGAGCACTATTCAGCAAACCAACAGACAATAAAAAATTGAATCGAGAGATGTTTAAGGGATTCCTCTAAAATCAGGAACAAAACAAGGCTGTCATATCTCTCCATATCTCCAATATTGTACTTGAAGTACTAGCTAAAGCAATAAGAAACCAAAACTAGATCATGGAGACAAAAAATGGAAATGAAGAAGTCAACGCAGATGATATGACAATTTACAAAAGCGAATCTCCACCAAAAAAAAAAAATCCTCTACCAGGAAACAGCTGATAACACACCTTCAACAAACTAGCAAACAAAATATTCTCAAAAAAGATCAGTAGCCCTACTTTATTCAGACAGCAAAGGGGCTGAGAGAGAAGTCATTTTTTATTGAGCTTATTGGAAACTGTAACGTTAAGGAGTGTGGGTGGGGCAAGTAATATCCAGCTTAAATGCCTCTCATAACCACAGAAAGACAGATCTCAGTTGAAAAGGGAGAGGGCTGTACTCTCAACAACAGTTCATTCTACAGTCAATGTTACTCTTCAAAAGGAAATATATGTGCACATATTACAAATCTTTATGTAAGTCAGACAAAGCAAAGGTGGAGGCAGAGGCATGGAACACATTTCATCCAGTCCATGGTGCTCTTTGTACTATGCTCTGTCTTTATCCCCTCCCCCTGTGTATCTGAACTCTCACACACTGACTGTGGTGGGGTCAGTCCACAATGTTCTCACATCTCTTTTCCTATCTGAGGTTGGGTCTTCACCGTTGGCCCTGAGCAGATGAGCAGGCCCTGATTGTCCATGTCAAAGCTTCTCTCTCTCTCTCCTCTGATTCCTTGGGATAACATTGTCTCCAAGTATATCCAAAACACATTGAATAGACAAGCTCTGTGTCTCTCTAAAGAGTCACTGGAGTCCTTGCTTTCCTTTCTCAGGCCAGCAGTAATCTCTCATCCTTTATTCCCAACATGAACATAGGGAGGCCTCCTGGTCATAGACACGAATCGCCTGCAATCTAGACACTTCTTACTCACAAAGTAGACCTCCTTTGGCTGTCTTATTGCTCTAAGAGTGTCCAAGAGCTCAGAACAACATTGGACAAATCTGTCTGGCAGGACATCACCAAAGTCATCATACACTTCATCAGGGGCAGGATACATCTCCAAGGTGAGCTGTGTCAGGTTGGCAGTGTGGAGAAGCAGCTTCTTAAGGCTGGTCAAAGACAGGAAGTTCTTCATCAAATTCACCTCCACCAGCTGGGAACACTGGCTCAGGGCAGGGAGGATGACATCCATTTGGAAGTCCATGAGCATACAACCCTTCAATTTTAATGTCTGCAGGGTTGCTGTCAATCTCTCTAGCAGTCTTCCCAGAAGTGGATGACTTAAATTTAAAAGGTGACACCACTCAGGTCCAGATGTGTGAGCCGATGGGCGCTGGGCACTGGGACAGGTAACTCATGTCTGATTCTGATAGTGAGCAGCGAGTGATTGCTAGGGTCTCTAAGGACTCTCCAAGTTCCTACAGAAAGACAAGGCAGATTATCTCAGTAAGTTTAATAGTGGTAGAGTAAGGGCACCAACTTCAAGTGAGCAGTGGTTAGTGTGTCCTAATGCCGTTCTGAGATCTTGGTGGAGGCCAATTCCAGAATGCTCTCAGATGGAAAAGTAACAGCACAGGCAAAATCATGTGACTGTTAGGTCCCCAACCCTGGTTCCTCTGCGCTGTCAAACTCAAAGCCTCATCAGATGACAAATGGGGCCAGCAGGAAGCCAAGAAAGAAGACCTGGTGGCAACTCAGAGCCTTACCTGTGTGTGCTAACATTGGTCCTCATGAGTCCCACCTCCTAGCACAGCCTCTGTACTACTGAGAGGTCTTCCCTTTGACCCACCCTAATCACTTCACTCTCAGTAATTTTCCATTGACTTAGACACTACCTGTGCTCAGAGAGCCCCTGTCCCTTGGAAAATCAGAGAGCGATGTAAACTGTGCATACAGTTCTGAGGACAGTGATGACATGGGGCAACATGTGGCTTAAAACACCCTCCCCTCTGTAGGTCAGGGTTTCAAAGACCATTTCTTGGTGATGGTAGCAAGAATAGCAGAAAGACTACTAGAGCAATCATTCAGAGGTCATATCCGTGTGTAGTCACCAGTGGCTGGCAAGCCCCAGGTGTACACTGATGTTTCATGTAACATGGAAAGGCTGTTCTCTGGCCTGTGAAACAAGCTCTCTATCCTTCCTTACCTGAGCACTTGGTCCAGTCTTGCATTCAGGAGGAAGACATGATTCAAACAGAGATGCTGGAGCTTGTTGAGTTGGGGAGAACTGAGA
This sequence comes from Phodopus roborovskii, assembly GCF_943737965.1. Lineage (NCBI taxonomy): Eukaryota > Metazoa > Chordata > Mammalia > Rodentia > Cricetidae > Phodopus > Phodopus roborovskii. The sequence goes on along the minus strand of NW_026127054.1, from coordinate 68,713 downwards.
AACGATCTGTCGAAAACACCGTCGTTTCATCTCTTGGTTCCCCAACCAACGCAAGGGTGTGAAGACTTCATGAAGGGAGTTTCTGAAGGTTTTTCATCTGGCCCAGGCCAGGGGCAAACTTTGCAAGGGTCCTCAGGTCCCAGCGAGCATTCACTTCCTGTTCCCGTATACTGCATGGCGCAAATACCTCCAGCAGCTCTAGGGGGTTATATACAGGGCGGACCCCAAACTCCAGCTTTTCATAGATCATCAGCAGCAAATCTTTTCTCTGCTGGGCCCACCAGTGGAAAAATTCCAGGTATTCACAGAGATTTCTGGAATGGAGGGAAAGGATCATCATCACAGTCACAACCTCTTTTCCCTGTCTTTCGGGATGATGCACCACTGGTTCTCTCTGAAGACATGTGGAGATCAGACACCATCCTCTGTTCCAACCCACACATTACACAAGTTATGATGGGCAGCCTGAAAATCAAGCACCTCTAATTTGCAATTCCTGTTTGTCAAACAAAAAGGGGATTCAAATGGCAGGACTTCCAATGTATAATCGGCTTTCACCTCACACATCCACTTCCCTTGAATGCATCCTGGAAACCAAGAGTCAAAATTTCCCTTTCTAGAGTCTGGCTACAAAAGCAGATCAAGGGGATTCAAATGGGAATGAAGATATCAAACTGTCACTATTTGCATATGACATGATAGTTTACATAAACGACCCAATAAACTATATCAGCCAACTCCTACTGCTTATACACACATTTACCAAAGTATCAAGATACATGTAATCTCAAAAAAATCAGTAGTCCTACTTTAGTCAAATGACAAATTTGAGAAAGAAATAAGAGGAGCATAACCCTTTTTAATAGCCTCAAACAACATAAAGTATCGTGGAGTAACACTTACCAAACAAGTGAAAGTCCTACATAATAAAACTTTGTGGTTCTAAACAAATTAACGAAGATACCAGAAAATGGAAACATCTCCCAGGTTCCTGGATATCTAGGTTAATATGGTAAAAATGGCAATCTTGTCAAAAGCAATCTAGAGATTCAATGCAATCTCCATTAAAATCCCACCACAATTCTTGAAAGTATAATAACGAACTTTATATGGAAAAACAAAAGACCCAGGATAGCCAAAGCAGCCCTGCACAATATAAGAACGTTAGGAGACATCACCATGCCTGAGTGTAAGCTCTAATACACAGCTATAATCCTGAAAACAGCCTGGAATTGCCACAAAAAAAGAAAGAAAACATAAAGGTAGACCAGTAGAATAGAATTAAAAATTCTGATATAAACCCACACTCGTATTAGCACCTGATTTTCGACAAAACAGCTAAAAGTATATAATGGAATGAGGAAAGCATCTTCAAGAGATGGTTTTGGCACAATTGGATGGTGGTGTTTCTAAGACTGAACATAGACCCTAGTCTATCACGATAAACAAAACTCAAGTCCAAAGGAATCAAAGACCCTCAACATCAATGCAGCAACACTGAACCTCTTAGAAGAGAAAGTAGGAGGTACCCTTGAACAAATTAGTATAGGAGACCAGTTCCTGAACATAACTCCAGGAGCACAGACATTGAGAGCCACAATTAAAGAATGAGACATCTTCAAACTTAGAGACTTCTGTTAGGAAAAGGACACAATGAAAAGACCAAATGGCAGCCTACAGACTTGGAAAAGATTTTCACCCATACTATATCAGACAAAGGGCTGATTCCAAAATATACAAAGAACTCAATACACTAATCAACAAATCACGAAACAACCCTATTAAAAAATGTGGTACAGAACTGAAGAAAGAATTCTCAATAGATGAAATAAAAAAAACCTTAAAAACACTTAAGAAAGTGTTCAACATCCTTAGCTATCAGGGAAATGCAAATCAAAACAACTTTGTGATACCATCTTATTCCTGCCACAATGGCTAATATTAGAAACGCCATGACAACTTATACCAGAGAAGACATGGAGAAATGGGAACACTCCTCTACTGCTGGTGGGAGTGCAAACTCATACACCCATTTTGGAGATCAGTATAGTAGTTCCTCAGGAAAATGGGAATTAGTTTACCATCCCCTTCTTAGGCATATTCCCAAATGATCCACATCCATGCACCAAAGACATCTGCTCAGCTATGTTGATAGCAGTATCTTTTGTAATAGCAAGAACCTGGAAGCAACCTAGATACATCTCAATTGAAGAATAGATAAAGAAGATGTGGCACATCTTCACAATGGAATACTACTCTGCAGAGAAAAAATAATGGAATCTTGAAATTCACAGGCAAATGGATGGCTCTTGAAGTAACCATTCTGAATGAGGTAACTCAATCACAAAAACATGAACATAGAATATACTCACTCATATATGGATCCTAGAGCTAGAGCAATGGATCACCAGCCTATAATTCACACCACCAGTGAAACCAGGATACAAGGTGTATTCTAAGAGATTCATATAAAGTCCCTCACACAAGGTTGAAAGGAGAAGTCCCCCAGAGCACATGGGAGGTTGGGGGGGTCACAGAATGTAGAGAGAATTAGGAGAAACAGAGTGGGGAGGAGGAAAGCAGGGGATCCTATGAAGATTGAGTCAGGGTAGGAATAGAAGACAGTAGAGAGGTGAGAGAGAGAGAGAGAGAGAGAGAGAGAGAGAGAGAAGGGAGAGAGAGGGAGAGAGGAGAGAAACAGTATAAAAGAGGAAGCCTTTAGTGGTTTAAAGAGAAAACTGAATCTAAAGAATGGTCTAGAGACCTCCAAAACTGTTTCCAAATAACAATTTGAGCAACCATGGAAAAGCTACCATAAATTCCCTTCATGGGTACTGAGGTCAAAAACTACCTTATTCACCATCAGGGAACCCTCCTCTAGTACTGTTGGAAACAGAAGCAAACACCCATACCTAAACACTGAGTCGAACTATAATCTAGATGCAAAGGGAGAGGAAAAGACCAGGTTGTAGAAACATACAGACAGCTGACCGGAACAATGAGTAGATAACGGGCCTCTAGACTTATAGCTTGGCATCCAGAATGGGACTGACTCAGGTGTCTCTGAATATGAGTTTCAGCCAGAAGGACTGAGCACTCTTGGGGAACTCAGAGAGTTGATCCAGGATGTATTGTGGTGCAAAAAGGAACTTGCAGACACATGGAGAGATTCCCTTATGCTAGAAATAAGAGAGAAGTTCTAGCCCCTACTTCAATTGACTTGACAGATATACGTGACCACACCAGGATGGCATTGCCATTCATGTGGAATTGGGGTGGGGGGATGGACGGGAGGATGGTCAGGGTTCATGAGAGGGGGCAACACGAGGAATGGAGGGAGGGAGAGGGAACTGGGATAGGCATGTGAAATAAAAAATAAAATAGAATATTAAAAAAACAAAGCAAAAACAAATGGAAAAATCACCCAGGCCAAGAACGTACAGGCTGCTGGTAATGCAGAACACCAGGGTAAACAGCACCAGGCTCTTCCTGGTACAGAAGTCCTAAGCCATGCTCATCCAGGAGCCATGCTGGTTTGTTGATGGGCTAGGTGCATTGGGCCAGCTTTTGGGCAGTGAGAGGGGAGAGGAATTCTGAAACCCTACCAGCAAATGACCGAAGTTGCCCCTGGCCCATCCCTCCTCTCCTCAGGTGGCAGTGACTGTGATTGTAGGGACCGGGGTGGGGGTGAGGGTGGGGAGGTGGAGGATAAGGGGGTGTTGGGGAAATTAAATCTGGTAAAGATTTTTATGTCAACTAAAAAATACAACTAATAAAATAGATGGTAAATAGATGAGATTGGTATGTGCAGACTTGTTACAATCAGTCTGAAGCAAAGAAGTCAAAATAAGATAACAGTGGTCTAGTAGACAGGTCAAAAGGCCTGTAGATTTATAGGTCAATGCAACTCATCAAAGCTGCACAGAGAACATAAAAAGGAACTTCAGGTGTTACGAGTATGATTCCACTTCTCTGGGCAATAAAACGTAGAACAGGACAAAAGGCTTGGCCAGATCCATAGGAGTCAAAAGAGATAAAAATAAATTGATGATAATGAAAGATAACATAAAAGGAGATCTGGTGTACCCCACATAATCCGAATAAGGACCCAACAGTTAAGAGAGCAGAAGTTGCAGAGAGGCTCAGGGGAAAGCACCCATGTAAGAACGTACAGTCAGGAATTAAATAAATAAGATGTTCACTTCAGGCATGTACCTCTGAGTAAAAGTCACTGATCAGAAAAAAGAAAAAGAAAAAGAGAAAAGGAGAGATTTTTCTATGCTAGGGATGTCTGAGAAAGTCAGAGAAAGAGACTACAGGTAACGTAAAAAGATATAGAGGTTCAAAGAAAAGTCGTAAAAAAGTAAGAACAAGATGAAAACTGTTTGCTGTGGGCTCTGAATCTACAAATATAAATTTAAGATTAGTAATATGAGTTAAAAATTTTGACCATACTAGGTTAATTGTTTAAAATTTCCGTTTATTTCTCTCAGGAAAAATGTATGTACTTGCTAAAAAGGTCTATCTGTGTTTCCTGTTAGAATCCTGTTTTATTACAAGAATATAGCTAAAACAAAAATGGTTTAAATGTTTTTGCTGTCTAATGCTAATAGCCCTCAGCTCAAAATTTACCTCTGAGTGCTGGTCACTAAATTCAGATTATCAGAAAATCAGATGTCTTTTTAATGCAGGTGACATTAATTCTGTTTTATGTCGAAAGCTGTCAAAATTGAAACTAGTTAAAAAGATATAATTATTAACACTGAAATTAACATAAACTTAACAGGCACCAAGGTAACAATGGTTTTAAAGACATAAAGGGTGCTAAAATTATTTGATATTATAAGAAGCCATTACAGGATGATTATTTTTTTTATAAGACAGTTTTTAAATGTTTAAATTCAGAAGGTTAAATTACATTTGTGCTTTATTACATTGTTAATATTTGTACTTAAATCAAAGGGCTGAAATTTAAGATCATAACCATACACTGTATATACTAACCAAAATTTGAGAAGCTCATTTTTTTATGATACATAGGATAATCCATCCTTGTTTTTGATAAATTTGGTGAGCATAAGTTAGTTATATAAACTGAATCACATAGCTGTTTTATGTTTCCCTAAAAGGAGTTTCAAATTAAAATCAGTATTTTTAAAGCTAAAACTGACAATGCGAAGTTCTACTTTTATAAAATCTGGTAACTAGTATAAAATGTTAAGAAACACAAGTTACCAGCCATCCTTATAGATTAACTGTTGGATATAGTCAAACTAAGTATTAGTGATTAATAACAGGAATAAACCTCACTCTGTCTCCTATACATATTCTAAAAGTTTAAGTTTATATCGAGTACCTGAAAACCAAGTTGTCCATTAATATCTACCTGGAAAGACTTCTAATACTACAGAGATCTGTAGAATAAGGCTTTTAAATACTAACTAAAAAGCTGTAATAATTTCAGACAAAGAATCACAGAACCTAACAATGATCAAAGGTCTCTAATGAACATTGTGGGGCAGCATGGATTGTGATGACACTGACCAGGGAGCAAGATGCTGAAACACAATGCCTACAGGATAATAGGATGCAGCTCGGACTGTGTAGAGGCTGCAGGGTACTGGAAAATTTTCTGCACCTTTGCCTAGACAAAATAAGTTCAGACTTTTTCCAATTCCAGGTTCCACGGGGGGGGGGGGCACCTCTCACATTATGTACTTGGTGAAATCTTTCTCCCCCTCAATGCCATAGAAAATTGGATATGGCTAAGAATATAAGGAATGGTCCCTGTGGTTTTTTTAATAGATTCAAAAGTAACATATAGTTTATCCTTCTCAGATCTCTAATTCTATTGATGGCTTGGCTAACCAAAACTTTGTGAGCTTGGCAATAAAGGCATCCTTGATGTGGCTCCCTAAATAAGAATTTAAATATATATATATATATATATATATATATATATATATATATGTCTTTTTGAACATTTATTTATTAATTATGCACACATTATTCTGGCTGTGTACATGTCTGCACACACAAAGAGGATAGAACATCACATTATAAATGTTTGTGACCACAATGTAGTGGCTGGGGATTGAACTCAGGACTTCTAGAAGAGCAGCCAGTAATCTTAACCTCTGCCACATCGCTCTAGCCCAAGATATATATTTCTTAAAGATGTAAAAAATTAATTTACAATATAAAAATTCAGAGCTTAACTTTTAATCAAGTTTTGATAAGCTAATAGAGCAGGGCCTCCCAGCTGTTTAGTCACAAACTCAAAGTTTTATGATTTATAGTGGGTGTAATCGAAGTGTAAACATGAAGGATGTTTCATTAGGCCTAAGGCACCACTGACCAATCTATACATGGATCGCTCTTGACAGAAGAAAAAGCTTCTAACCCAAATCTGTAAATTTTGCTAGGACTCAAAGGCATAAGTTCATTCCTGCTGTTTTATAGATACCCAAAACCTACTTTTTGTACAATTTGGTTTTCAGCACAGATTGGTGATGATAATATATCTAAAACTTTTATGTCCTTTTATATAACACAGTTCATATAGGCTTCAGAGGAACAAATGTCATAAAGCTTGGATCCATTTCTTACAGGTCAAAAGGACTGCAGATTAATACAGCTATCCTGAGGATGGAATTTTCTCCCTGGTCTTGCTGTCTTTTTTGATCACCAAAGGTAAGGAACAAAGAGTTCCAATTAAATATATACATTTTAACCTTTGTCCCCAGTTTAAACATGTCTCAGACGATTTGTGCTTCTGGCAGATGAATATCAGTTGCTGACTACAGCCTGCTCCTCTATAGTGCTCTCACTACTTACTGTGAACCAGCCCAGCCAAAGTGAATCTTCAACAGTGTCTACAAACTGATGCCTCTGATAAATGGTCCATTTCCTGAATCCCACTTTCTTTTGTTGGTATTGTCTAGCATTTTAGCCTACTTGCAGCTAAGAAAACACTGCAAAAGTAAGCAGGAAGTAGTACAGCATGTCGCTCAAACAACAATGTTTTGATTTTCAAATAGCTGTCACCTGGAGTTCTATAGCCTACAAAGCCTCCTTGAGCAGCTTGTTACTATTATGCCTACTGGTTTACTCAACTTCCAAGGAAGTGACTCCTGGCTGCAAAAGCAGATGGTTTTTACTATTAAAAATCAAACCAGCTGGGACCTCACTATGTAAGAAAAGTAAGGTAGTGGCTTAAAATTGTGAGGGGTTTATAACAGGGTAAACAGAAAGGAAACTTGAGACCACTAATCTCAGTTCACAAGGTTTCCAAGATACAGGCAGTTCATAGAGTACAAATTTATTTACAAGGTCATCATGGAACTAAGTTAATATTATCCAGCATTTGTTTAGGCAAGATTGATAAGCACACCTGAAGGTTGGTGTTTTTTCTTTGTTTTTACTTCTTCTCCTGAGAACAGGATGTGGGTTCTGTACTCTGTAGTCAGGGATTTATGTATTGGCAGAAATTCTTCTTCTCATTATTTTTTCCTTCTTGCAATAAGCCCTAATTTTATAACTTTTAGTTATTAATTTTTCCATCACATTTCCTCTTTGCAACAAACATTAGAGGCCCAATTTTTGGGCCTCCAATAGGTAAAAGACTTCTGGTGTTTTGGGGGTACAGGTTACTCACATAGCCTCCTATGTATAGGAGATTACTTTTGTTTACTTTTGATATAGCATCTCAACCAGGGAAAAGGTTAAATGTAATCTTTTCCTGTACTACTTCCTGCTTTCCTTTGCAGTGTTTTCTTGGGCATGAGATGGCTAAAATGCTATATAAAACCAATACCAAAAAAAGTAGAAAAAGGAGGGGGTGCTTCAGCAAATTGCACATTTATCAGAAGAATTAGTTTATAGACCCTGTTGAAGATTCACATTGGCTGTGCTGGTTCACAGTAAGTCTAGAACAGTATTTAGGAGCAGAATGTTGTCAGTAACTGATGCTCATCTGCAAGAAGCTCAAATCTACTGAGACATGGTTAAATTTGGAACATAAGTGTGAGAGATATTATCATCACTACTCTGTACTGAAATCTATATTGTAGAAAAAGAAGATATTGGGTATCTGTAAACAGCAGGAATGTACTTATGCCTTTGAGTCCTAGCAAAAACTACAGATTTGGGTTACAAATTTGTACATTTTTCTTCTGTCAAGAGAGATCCATGTATAGATTGGTCAGTGGTGCACTAGGCCTAATGAAATATCCTTCATATTTACACTTTGATGACACCCAACATAAATCATAAAACATTGAGTTTGTGATTAAACAGCTGGGAGTCCCTGCAAGACTAGCTTATCCAAACTTGATTAAAAGTTAAGCTATGGATTTTTATATCATAAATTAATTTTATATGTCTTGGGATAGAGAGATGGCTCATTGGTTAAGAGTACTGGCTGCTCTTCTAGAAGTCCTGAGTTCAATCCCCAGCAACTACATTGTGGCTCACAAGCATCAGTAATGAGATCTGACTACCTCTTCTCGCCTGCAGACACATGAAGGCAGAACACTGTATGCATAATTAATAAATAAATGTTCAAAAATGACTTGTATGATTTTAAATCCTTATTTAGGAGCCATATTAATGCTGCCTAATACTTCCAAGCTGACAAAGTTATGGTTAGCACAGCCATCAAAACTATCAGATGTGAGAAGGATATAGTTAATTAACTGTTCAATCTGCCATAACCAATTGTGTACAGGATTCAGGGCAGAAGTTCTTCACAAATACATAATGTGAGAGGCTTTTTGTTTGTTTGTTTGTCTTTTCTCTGTAGAAGAGAGACATGGAAAAGACTGACCTTCTTTTGTATAGGCAAAGCTGGTGCAAATAATTTTTCAGCATCTACAAAGATTAAGCTGGGTCCTGCATGGCAGCAGACATTTTATTTGATCATCTTGCGCCCTGGCCCTGGCCCTGGCCCCTGGCCCTGGCGTGGAACCTGGCCCCTGGCCCCTGGCCCTGGCCCTGGCCCCTGGCCCCTGGCCCTGGCCCTGGCCCTAGAACCTGGCCCCTGGCCCCTGGCCCTGGCCCCTGGCCCTGGCCCTGCCCCTGCCCCTGGCCCCTGGCCCCTGGCCCCTGGTCCCTGGCCCTAGAACCTTGCCCCTGGCCCCTGGCCCTGGCCCCTGGCCCTGGCCCTGGCCCTGGCTGTTCAGTACCAATTCAAATCTAAACAATGCCTACAAACCATGGGATCAAGCTCCTCTACAGGGCAGAGAATGAAGAGGGATTATTTTGTTTTTCAAAAAAGAGGAAAGGTTTGTGGTAGAGGCAATTAATTGTATTGTATCCATTCTAGGAATTAGTAAATTGAAAGCATAGAAAAAAGGCATGTTGTAACTTGAGAGACGGGTAAATATGTAGAACCCAAAAGAAAGAGCCCTGCTTTGTTTTTGTGAGAAACTCAGTGAGGCTGTAAGTTTAGTTCATCTTTAGGTATGCTCCTTTTAGCATGTGGGAGGTGCACTAGAATGTGACACAATGTTGGTTCAAAAATGTTCCTGGCAACCCTGATTGCATTCTGTATTCTGTTATCATGGGCCAAGTACCAGAGAGCAGCTTCGAAAGTGTTATCATGGGACATTACAGTCTCCCAAGATAACTATCTCCTAAAACTTTCAATGACAGCATTTGATTTCCCTAAGAAAGTCATAGCCAAATCTCTGGAAGTTTGCCTACAGCTTTTACTGGTCTCCAAATTCTAGGTTACCTAATTATCAGAGAACATTCAATTTCTTCTGTTTATGAATTTTCTCTCTCCTAAGAATTAATACTATGGAAACAAAGATAATAAGACTCACAATTATAAATCAAAAGGTGAATTTGTCATTTTTAATTGAATTCAGGATGGTGATAATCCATTTGTTAGAGTAGACTTAGGGATTATTGGATTGCAGTCCATCTCTTTTCAGGCAGCCGTCCAACATTAAATATGTAGGATCTTCTAAAAACACTGCATATACAATGACATTGCAGCATTTAAACATTTCACGACTCTGCTCTCCGATTAAATAAGGGATGAACCTGGGAGTTTCCCACAATCATTTAAGAGTCAGTGAGAGTCAATTGTGTCAAGTATGGCAGACCATTTCATCATCTGATTATGTTGTTATTTGATTATTAAAATAGGACATTAGATATTCCATGATTAGTGGATTCCACGATGTGGGAAGCAATTATTATGGACCATATAAATATCAATTTTGTAGTTAAAATATTTAAATTAATCACAACAGTATCGTTCAAGAGCCTGGTTTGGAGCCACCATAGGGAAGTGGATGATGTTACATGAACTCATTGTTTGATTATTTAACTATATAAAATGATTAATATATCATCCATGACACCTGGAATCTTGTGCCACAGATCATCTCATTACATAATTAAAATATTTAAATTGACAGTCTGTGTTAATACCCAAGATAAGGTAACTATGTGTAAAGATATTTAAACCAAAAATCCTCCATTCCATGAAGAGACCTGTAAAGCTTCCTCTTGTGAATATAATGTGCAATATAATCACATTTTATGATACATTGATTCAAGTGAGGATGATGACATCCTTCATAACTGGAGTCTGGCCATGCTTCCCTCTCAGAAATTGCTACATCACCTATTTATTGTGACAGTTGTTAGCTATTGCTGACTTATTTAATTCTTTAAATTATGTAAAGGACAGACAATGCCATCACCGATTAGGATTAGTGTGCAAATGTCTGTCAGGGACAAGGTTAGGAAAGATGTAGACATGGGCAGAGCATTTTCTGGATGATCTATGCATCTCCCTTAGTAAAAAGGATGCTGGATGATTGAGTCCAAAAGATTGCTCAGGGCCATTCGGGCAGTACAAGGACTTACCAAGGCCGACATGGTGGTCTGGGTGTTGACTACCTGCTGTTCCTCCACATCTTCACATCGGTTGTGATCCACCATCTCCGAGACCTGGCAAAAGGATGACGACCCAGAACACAGAAGAACATCTCTCTCTCAGATATGCTGGTTATTCCCCAGCTGCAACCATCTTTTCAGCTGATAGCAACATCTTGGTTACTACTTCTAAGCCAGGAATGGGCCCATTATCTCAGATCCTGCAGCATCACAACAGAGATTCAGGTGCTGGTGATGATGTCAGGCCAACAGAATTCATCATGCAAGACAGTATGATTATCTGACGATTAACTTATCCCATTTTAAAAATCCTTGATGACAGCATACATTTCCAAATCTGTCAAGACTGCCCAGGATTTGAAGATACAAAAAAAGGTCAATGACTTACATATTTAAAGATGTAATTATGAATTCTTTCATTATATAATCTGTGAATCCTCAAGTTTGGTGCGACCTTGTGACTCAAGTGTGACAGATGATCTAACTATCTGATTATTTCATTATACAAATCAGTCTTTTTCTACTCCAGGAAGAGTGGAGTCTGGATCCACCTTGTTGGTTTTAAATTGTCTCGTTTGTTTTCTTTCTTTCTTTCTTTCTTTCTCTTTCTTTCAATCAATGTAGATATCGATTTGTTATCTCTCTAGGGGTGACTTATGAGAAATTATCTCTTTATTCATTCATTTTTTGTTCATATCTTGGATTAACTACTCAATGACCCTTCAGTATTGAGCAATCATTTAGGCTTCATGCATAAAACACCATTCACTGGTTTAAAGTTTATTCATTTAATTATGAAAATCTGTCATTATGTATTCAGTGATCACTGGAGTTTTGAGCCTCCTTAGGGGAGTCCATCGTGCCAGACCATCACATCATCTAATAATACACTTACGTCCTTAACTGTTAAACTAGGAAATTAAATGATAATTCATCACTTAATTAATGAATTTAAAACACAGGTGATGTTATGGACCATAAGTACCATTTGGAGTCAGATTTTGGGAGTTGATGTAACATCATCTCATTTCTTCATCATTTAGCTATATAAAGAGATCTTTACATCAGCGATATGTTTAGGACTTTTGTGCCATTTCGTCAGTGTTAATATAAAATGCCTAGTAATTTATTATCACTTTAATTTATTAAAAGGTTTAAAAAACTCATCATTGTACTTGAATGACATTATGATTCTTTAGTTTTGATGCTTATGTCACTATAGGCATGTTGTAGCTTGAGAGACAGGTAAATATATAGAACCCAAAAAAAAGAGTCCTGCTTTGTTTTTGTTAGAAATTCAGTGAGGCTGCAAGGTTAGTTCATCTTTAGGTATGCTACTGTTGGCATGTGGGAGGGGCACTGGAATGTGACAGGTGATGATGTCAGGCCAAAAGAATTTATCAGGCAAGACAGTATGATTATCTGTCAGTTAACTGATGACAATTTAAAAATGTGTGAAGACAGCATACATTTTCATATCTGGCAAGTCTGCCCAGGAATTGATGATACAAAAAAGTTCAACGACTTAAAATTTAAAGAAGTAATTATTAAATTCTCTTATTATATAATCTGTGATCCCTGAAGTTTGGTGCCAACTTGTGTGACTCAAGTGTGACAGACCATGTAACTATCTGATTATTTCATTATTCAAATCTGTCTTTGTCTACTCCAGGAAGAGTGGAGTCTGGATCCAACTTGTTGGTGTTAAATTGTATCTTGGGAATTCTTTCTTTCTTTCTCTATATATTTATTTATTTAAATCAATGTTGATATCATTTTTTATCTCTCTAGGGGGAATTATGAGAAATTATCTCTTTATTCATTCATATTTATTTCAAATCTATGATTAAGAACTAAATGTCTCTTCAATACTCAGCAATAATTTAGGCTTCACGCATAAAACACCATCCACTTGTTTAAGGTTTATTCATTTAATTATGAAAATCTGTCATTATGTATACAATGATCAGTGGAGTTTTGAGCCTCCTTAGGGGAGACCATTGTGCCAGAACAACACATCATTATTCCAGGAAGAGATCAGTCTGACTACTCCATGTGGGAATTAAGTATGCACCGCCATGGCATCATTCAATCATATTCCATTATATATTAATTATTTAAATCGATGAACATGTTGTTATTCTTGACTGGAGTCGGGCCAATAGTCCATGGGAGTTAATCATGTGGCATTATTTAATTATCTAAGTACTACTTCCTAGACAATCACTGGAGTTTGGTTTCATCTTATGAATGTTAAGTATGGAGGACTAATTAATTATTAACTTATTTGATTGTGTAAGTTATGATGGTGTCATCCGTAATTTGGCTGCTGTGGGATTGACACAGCAGGAGATCGGTACCAGAAGCAGTGCCCAGAGAATGGGCGTCACAGCCTATATGGTGATTACTGATTACATAATAGAAGATTTTTAACAATCGAATGATGACACGATTTTAAAAAACTGTACTGTTTCGCATCATCAGTTTCTGAGAGGTTGCAACAGAACTGACCCATGAAGGACACAGTGATCACCGATTTTAAAAATGGAATAACTGAATAATCTCCTGATGAGGGAATATCATCTAATCAACTCTGTCGGGCTGATAACATGACACACCACCAACAATAAATCACTGTAAATAAACATATTAGAAAGCAGGGTACAGGACTTAATAGAGTACAGTCAATTGAGGAATCCAAAATGACTGAAAGAAACATAAGACACTGCTCAAAATCCTTAATCATCAGCCTAATGCACATCTAAACAACTCTGAGAAACCATGGGATCAAGCTCCTCTAAAGGTACGAGAATGAAGAGGAGTTTATTTTATTTTCAATAAAGGGAAAAGGATTATATTAGAGTCGATTAATTGTATTGTTTCCATTGTAGAAATTAGAAAATTGAAGCATAGAAAACAGGTTTAAAATACTAATCATTGTACTTGAATGGCACAATGATGATTTCGTTTTGGTGCTTATGTCACTACAGGCATGTTGTAGCGTGAGAGACTGGTAAATATGTAGAACTCAAAAGAAAGAGCCCTGCTTTGTTTTTGTGAGAACCTCAGTGTGGCTGTAAGGTTAGTTAATTGGTGGGTATACTCCTTTTAGCATGGGGGAGGGGTACTAGAATGTGACAGAATGTTGGTTCATAAATGTTGCCTGGCAATCCTGCTTGCATTCTGTATCCTGGTAACATGGGCCAAGGACAAGAGAGCAGCTTAGAGAAAGTGTTGTCATGGGATAACTATCTACTAAACCTTTTCAAGACAGCATTTGATTGGGCTAAACAAGTCATAGCCACACCTTGGAAAGTGTGCCTACAGCTTTTCCTGGTTACCAAATTGAAGATTACCTAATCATCAGAGAACGTAGTCTGTGGAGATACTTTACAAAGTCTTCCCTTTATGAATATTCTCTCTCCTAAGAAGTGAAACTATGGAACAAAAGATAATAAGACTCAAAATTATTCATCAAAAGGTGAGATTGCCCTTGTTGACTTCTTTCAGGAAGGTGATAATGCATTTGTTAGAGTAGACTTAGTGATTGTTGGATATCAGTCCATCTCTTTTGAGGCAGCCTTCCAACATTAAATATGTGATATCTTCTAAAAACCCTACATACACAATAACAGTTCAGCATTTAAACATGTTAGTACTCTGCTCTGCGATTAAATAAGGGATGAAACTGTGAGTTTCCCACAATCATGTGGGAGTCAACTGAGAGAAAATTGTGTGGAGTATGGCAGACCATTTCATCCTTGGATTGTGTTGTTATTTGATTATTAAAATAGGACATTAGATAAACCATAATCAGTGGATTGTTGTGACGCGATGTGGGAGGTAATTATTATAGACCATCTTAACGTCAATTATGTAGTTAAAATATTTAAATTAGTCACAACAGCATCGTTCATGAGCCTGGTTTGGAGCCACCTCAGGGAAGTGGATGATGTTACATGAACTCATTATTTGATTATTTAATTATATAAAACAATGATTATACCGTCCATGACACCTGGAATCTGGTGCCACACACCATCTAATTACATAATTAATGTATTTCAGCTGACAATCTGTGTTAATCCCCAAGATAATGTAAATATTTGTATAGTTATGTAAACAACAATCCTCCATTCCATGAAGAGACCTATAAAGCTCCCTCTTGTGGAGTGAATATGCAATGTCATCACATTTCATGATTCATTGACTCAATTGATGATGATGACATCCTTCGTGCCTGGAGTCTGGCTATGCTTCCCTGCCAGTAAAATGCTACATCCCCTATTTATTGTGACAGTTAGCTATTACTGACTTATTTAATTCTTTAAATTATGTAAACGAAAGACAGTGCCATCACCCTTTACGGTTCGGATGAAAATATCTGTCAGGGACAAGGTTAGGAAAGTTGTAGACATGAACAGAGCATTTTCTGAATGATCTATGCATCTCCCAGAGTACGAGGGATACTGGATGATTGAGTCCAGAAGGTTGCAAGGTGCCCTCCGAAAATTACAAGGACTTCACCAAGGCCGGCATCGTGGTCTGATGTTGACTACCTGCTCTTCCTCCACATCTTCACATCGTTTTTGATCTACCATGAGAAGAAGGAGTGGCACTAGGAGATTGGCACCATCACCGAGTCCTGGCAAAAGGATGACAACTCAGAACACAGAAGAACATCGCTCTCTCAGCTATGCTGGTGATATACCTGCTGCAGCCATCTTTTCAGCTGTTATCAAAATTGTGGTTACTACTGCTACACCAGGATTGGGCCCAATATCTCACGTCCTGCTGCACCACAGCAGAGATTCAGGTGCTTGTGATGATGTCAGGCCAACAGAACTCATCAGGCAAGACTGTATGGTTATCTGACGATTAACTGATGTCATTTTAAAAATGCGTGATGACAGCATACAGTTTCTTACCTGGCAAGTCTGCCCAGGAATTGATGATACAAAAAAGGTCAATGGCTTACATATTTAAAGATGTAATTAATCAATTTTTTCATTATAAAATCTGTGATCCCTCAAGTTTGGCGCAATCTTGTGTGACTCAAGTGTGACAGATGATCTAACTATCTGATTATTTCATTATTCAAATCTGTGTTTTTCTACTCCAGGAAGCGTGGAGTCTAGATTCACCTTGGTGTTAAATTATATCTTGTGAATTCTTTCTTTCTTTTCTCTTTCTTTCTTTCTTCCTTTCTTCCTTTCTTTCTTTCTTTTTTTTGCCTTTCTTTATTTAAATCGATGTTGATATCAGTTTTTTATCTCTCTAGGGGGGAATGATGAGAAATTATCTGTTTATTCATTCATTTTTAGTTCAAATCTATGACTAAGAACTCAATGTCTCTTCAGTATTGAACAATCATTTCGGCTTCACACATAAAACACCATCCACTTGTTTAATGTTTATTCATTTAATTATTAAAATCTGTCATTATGTATTCAGTGATCACTGGAGTTTTGAGCCTCCTTAGGGGAGACCGTTGTACCAGACCGTCACATCATCTAATACTGCACTTACTTCTTTAACTGTTAAACTAGGAAATTAAGTAATAATTCATCATTTAATTTACGTATTTAAAATACAGGTAATATTATGGACCATAAGTCCTTTTGGAGTCAGATTTTGGGAGTTGATGATGTAATATCAGTTCATTACTCCATCATTTAGCAATGTAAATAGATCTTTACATCAGCGATAAGTTTAGGACTTTGGTGCCATCTCGTCAGTGTTACTATAAAAAACCCACTAATTAATTATCAATTTATTTTTTTAAATACATCATTATTGCAGGCAGAGATCAGTCTGACTACTCCATGTGGGATTTAAGTATGCACCACCATGTCATTATTCAACCATTTTTTATTTTATATAAATTATTTAAATCGATGAAGATGTTGTTCTCCTTGACTGCAGTAGGGCCATTCCTCCATGGCAGTAAATAATGTGGCATTATTTAATTATCTAAGTACTACTTCCTTGACAATCACTGGAGTTTGGTTCCATCTTATGAAAGTTAAGTATGGAGGACTCTCCAATTATTAACTTATTTGATTGAGTAAGTAATGATGGTGTCATCCGTCATTTGGATTCTGTGGGATTGACACAGCAGGAGATCGGTACCAGAAGCAGTGCCCAGAGAATGGTGGACACTAGCTTATACAGTGATTACTGATTATGTAATAGCAGATTTTTTTATCTATCGAATGATTACACGATTTAAAAAAAAAACTGTACTGTTTTGCATCATTGTTTTCTGAGAGATTGTAACAGAACTGACCCATGAAGGACACGGTGACCAGCGAATTTAAAAATGGAATAACTGACTAATCTCCTGATCAGAGAATCTCATCTAATGAACTCTGTCGGGCTGATAACATGACACACCACCAACAATAAATAACTCTAAATAACCACATTAGAAAGCGGGGTACAATGGTTAATAGAGAACAGTCAATTGAGGAATCCAAAATGACTGAAAGAAATATAAGACACTGCTGAAAATCCTTAATCTTCAGCCTAATGCAAATCTAAACAACCCTGAGAAACCATGGGACCAAGCTCCTCTAAAGGTAAGAGAATGAAGAGGAGTTTATTTCATTTTCAATAAAGAGAAAGGGATTATGGCAGAGGCTATTAATTGTATTGTTTCCTTTGTAGAAATTAAAACATTGAAGCATAGAAAACAGGGTAAATTACAAATTATTGTACTTGAATGCAAAATTGATGCATTCATTTTCATGCTTATGTCACTATAGGCATGTTGTAGCTTGAGAGACTGGTAAATATGTAGAACTCAAAAGAATGAGCCCTGCTTTGTTTTTGTGGAAAGTCAGTGAGGCTGTAAGGTTAGTTCATCGGTGGGTATACTCCTTTTAGCATGAGAGAGGGGAACTAAAATGTGACAGAATTTTGGTTCATAAATGTTGCCTGGCAATCCTGCTTGCTTTCTGTATCCTGGTTTCATGGGCGACGGATCAGAGAGCAACATCGAGAAAGTGTTATCATGGGACTTTACAGTCTCTCAAGATAACTGTCTCCTAAACCTTTTAATGACAGCATTTGATTCGCGTAAACAAGTCATAGCCATACCTCTGGAAGTGTGCCTACAGCTTTTACTGGTTACCAAATTCAAGATTACCTAATTATCGGAGAACATAGTTAGTCTGTGGAGAAACAGTTCAAAGTCTTCTGTTTATGGATGCTTTCTCTCCTTAGAAGTATAACTATGGAACAAAAGATAATAAGTCTCACGATCATTAATCAAAAGTTGTGTTTTCCATTGTTAACTTTCTTCAGGAAGGTGATAATCCATTTGTTAGAGTAGACTTAGGGATTATTGGATTGCAGTCCATCCGTTTGAGGTAGCCGTCCGACATTAAATAAGTGATATCTTCTTAATTCCCTGCATACACAATGACATTTCAGCAATTAAACTTTTTACTACTCAACTCTGCGATTAAATAAGGCATGAACCTACAAGTTTCACACAATCATGTGGGAGTCAAGTAAGAGTCAACTGTGTTGAGTATGGAAGACAATTTCATTCTCTGATTATGTTATTTGATTATTAAAATAGGACATTAGATAATCCCTGATCAGTGGATTGTCGTTCCGCGATGTGGGAGGCAATAATTACAGACCATCTAAATATCATTTATGTAGTTAAAATATTTAAATTTATCACGACAGCATCGTTCATGAGCCTGGTTTGGAGCCACCTTTGGGAAGTGGATAATGTTACATGAACTCATTATTTGATTATTTACTTATATAAAACAATGATTATATCATCTATTACACCTGGAATTTAGTGCCACAGATCATATAATTACATAATTAAAGTATTTAAAATGTCAATTCCTGTTAATACCCAAGAAAATATAATTATTTGTATAATTTTGTAAACCAAAATTCCACCATTCCATGAAGAGACCTGTAAAGCTCCCTCTTGTGGCGTTAATGTGCAATAATCATCACAGTTTATGAGTCATTGTTTCAATTGATGATGACATCCTTCACCACTGGAGTCTGGCCATGCTTCCCTGCCAGTAATATGCTACATCCCCTATTTATTGTGACAGTTAATTATTACTGACTTATTTAATTCTTTAAAATAAGTAAACGACAGACAGTGCCATTACCGATTAGGGTTCGGGTGCAAAAATCTGTCAGGGACAAGGTTAGGAAAGTTGTAGACATGGGCAGAGCATTTTCTGAATGATCTATGCATCTCCCAGAGTAAGAGGGAGGCTGGATGATTGAGTCCAGAAGGTTGCACGGTGCCAACCGAGAAGTACAAGGACTTCACCAAGGCAGGCACGTTGGTCTGGGTGTTGACTACCTGCTCTTCCTCCAAATCTTCACATTGGTTGTGATCTACCATGGAAAGAAGGAGTGGCACTAGGAGGTCGGCACCATCATCGAGAACTGGCAAAAGGATGATGACTCATAATATGGAAGATTATCTCTGTCATTTATGCTGGTGATGCCCCTGGTGCAGCCATCTTTTCAGCTGATATCAACATTGTAGCTACTACTGCTACACCAGGTTTGCGCCTATTGTCTCACGTCCTGCTGCACCACAACAGAGATTCAGGTGCTGGTGATGATGTCAGTCCAAAGAATTCATCAGGCAAGACAGTATGTTTATCTGACCATTAACTGATGGCATTTTAAAAATGCGTGATGACAGCATACATTTTTATATCTGGCAAGTCTGCCCAGGAATTGATGACACAAAAAAAATGTCAACGTCTTATATATTTAAAGATGTAATTATTAAATTCTTTCATTATATAATTTGTGATCCCTGAAGTTTGGTGCCCCCTTGTGTGACTCACGTGTGACGATCTAACTATCTGATTATTTCATTATTCAAATCTGTCTTTTTCTACTCCAGGAAGAGTGGAGTCTGGATCCACCTTGTTGGTGTTAAATTTTATCTTGTGAATTCTTTCTTTCTTCCTTTCTTCCTTCCTTTCTTTCTTTCTTTCTTTTTTTATTTAAATCAATGTTGATATCAATTTCTTATCACTCTAGGGGTATATTATGAGATATTATCTCTTTATTCATTCATTTTTTGTTTAAATCTATGATTAAGAACTCAATGACTCTTCAGTATTGAGTAATCATTTAGGCTTCACGCATAAAACACCATCCACTTGCTAAAGGTTTATTCATTTAATTATGAAAATCTGTCAGTATGTATTCAGTGATCACTGGAGTTTTGAGCCTCCTTATGGGAGACAATTGTGCCACACAATCACATCATCTAAATCTACACTTACTCCTTTAACTGTTAAACTAGGAAATTAAGTAAAGTTGATCATTTAATTTACGTATTTAAAATAGTGGTAATGTTGTGGACCATAAGTCCCTTTTGAAGTCAGATTTTGGGAGTTGATGATGTAATATCGTCTCATTACTTCATCATTTAGCTTTGTAAATAGATTTTTACATCAGCGATAGGATTATGACTTTGGTGCCATCTCGTCAGTGTTAGTATAAAAGGCCCAGTAATTAATTATCAATTTAATTTTTTAAAAACATCATTATTCCATTAAGAGATCAGTCTGACTACTCCATGTGGGATTTAAGTATGCACCACCATCATTTTTCAATCATTTTCATTATATATTAATTATTTAAATCGATGAAGATGTTCTTCTTCACTGGAATCTGGCCATTCCTCCATGGGAGTTAATCGTGGCTAGGAAGTACTCCTTCCTTGACAATCACTGGAGTTTGGTTCCATCTTATGATAGTTAAGTATGCAGGACTATCCAATTATTAACTTATTTGATTGCATAAGTAATGATGGTGTCATCCATCATTTGGCTGCTGTTCGACTGACACAGTGGGAGATCGGGTACCAGAAGCAGTGCCCAGAGAATGAGGGACCCTGCGTTATCCAGTGGTTACTGATTACATAATAGAAGATTTTTTACAATCGAATGATTACACGATATATAAAAAACTGTATTGTTTCGCACCATAAGTTTCTGATAGTTTGCAACAGAATTGACACATGAAGGGCAAAGTCACCACCGAGTTTAAAAATGGAGTAACAGAATAATCTCATGATGAGCTAATCTCATCAGATGAACTCTGTTGGGCTGATAACATGACTCACCACCAATTCTAAAGAACTCTAAATAACCATATTATAAATTGGGATACAGGATTCCACAGAGAATTATCAGTTGTGGAATCAAAAATGACTTAAAGAAACATATTACAGTGCTCAAAATCCTTAGCCATCAGCGATATGCATATCAAAACAACTCTCAGAAACTATTTGATCAAGATGATCTAAAGATTAGAGAATGAATAGAAGTTTATTTCGTTTTCAGTAAACAGAAAATGAGTATGGTAGAGGTGATTAATGGTATTGTTTGCATACTGGAAATGAGAAATTGAACCATAGAAAATATGTTTAAATGCTCATCAGTGTACTTGAATGGCATAATGATGCTTTCGTTTTCATGCTTATATCACTATAGGAATGTTATAGCTTGAGAGACTAGTAACTAGGTATGACTCAAAAAAGAGCCCTGCTCTTGTTGGACTGTTTGACTATGTACTGTATAAACTGGACATGCAGGACCCACAGAAATGTGACTGCTGATTCAAGATGGACATTACTACCGAGTTCCTGCTTCATGGAAGAGTCTGTCAGACAGTCTGCAGGACACAGAGAAAAGTGACTGACAACCTGCCAATACAAGAAGACAGTTTAAAGTTCCGTGCTTTGCTGAAGAGTCTGCTAGACACACTATGGTCTATGGGTTAAAGATGAAATATTACAAAAGAACTTCAGGTGACCAGGCAGTGATTTGTCTCTGTCATTTCTAGAGTTTATATATTAACCATTTGTGGTCTTTGATGGCGTTAGGTTTAAAGATAAGTTACATATAGGACTTTAGATTCACAAATATAGGATAGATGATAGAATAGTTTCTTTTAGTCTTGCTAAATGTTAATGGACTAAATATTGTTAACTGTGATTCTTACTTGATAACTGTTGTGTTATATATTTTGCTATGTTAAGGTTAAAACCCTTCTTTTTATTTTAGACAGAAAAGAGGAGATGATGGGAGATGTCATTCTGTATATGTTTCTCAAACTGTTTAATGAATAAGACACTGTTGGCCAATAGTAAAGCAAGATAGGCGGGACTAGAAGACAAGGAGGAAAGAGAAATTAGTGTGGAGAGTCAAGATGGAGAGTCTGGAGAAAGCAGTATGCCAGCCAGCTCCCCTGTAAGAGAAATACATAGATCATCAGACATGGGTTAATACTTAAGACAGAGTCTCAGTGTGTTAATTGGGGCTTGCGAGGCGGTGGGACAAAGCAAGGTGGCGGGCAGAAAAAGCGTACTCCTTACACTTGCTCTACACACCATGGCCTATAGGTTGAAGATGGAAGATTACAGAAGAATGCCAGATCGGACCAGGTGAGTTGTCCATTTCAATTTGTAGAGTTTATTATTCTTGTGTGTTCTTTGATGGAGTTGAAGACTGATAGCTAAGGTTATAGTTTTCCTTAGTTGGGATTAAAGTTACATATAGGACTTTAGACTCACAAAGATTGTATAGATCATAGAATATTTTCTTTAAATCTTACTAAATGTTAATGAACTGAAAAACAACTTCTATATGTGATTCCTGTTATAAACCTAAGTTTTATTACAAGAATAGATCTAAAACAAAAATGGTTTAAATGTTTTTGGGGCCTAATGCTAACAGCCCTAAGCTCAAAATATATTTGTGAACTCTGGTCATTACATTCAGATGATCAGAAAATCAGATGTCCTTTATTGTAGATGATACACTGTTTTTTTTTTTTGGCCAAAGGTGTTAAAAACTGAAACCAGTTAAAAGTTTACGATTATTAACACTAGAAATTAACATAAATTCAACAGTCACCCAGGTCATAATGTGTTTAAATATATAAAGGTCAGTTTATATTTGATACCACAAAAATACATTACAGGATATGTTTTAAAAACAGATTTAAATGTTTAAATTTATAAGGTTACAAGTTATTTGTGCTTTTGTTATATTTTCAATGTTTGTACTTAAATCAAAGGGCTAAAATTTGACATCATAGCCATAAGCTCTATATACTAACCAAAAGTTGAGGTGCTCATTTTTTATGATACAAAAGGCAATGTGTCCTTGTTTTTTTGCTACATTTGGTAAGTATAAGCTATTTAGATAAATTGAGTCACAAAGATGTTTCATGTTTCCTTAAAAGGAGTTTGATATTGAAAGCAGTATTTTTAAAGCTAAACCTGACAACACAAAGTTCATGTTTTATAAAAGCTGTTTTTAACTTATTATAAAATGTTAAGAAACACAAGTTATTAGCCATCCTTATAAATTAACTGTTGGGTATAATCAAACTAAGTATTAATGATTAATAACTGGGATAAACCTCACTCTGTCTCCCATACATGTTCTAAAAGTTTAAGCTTAAACAAGGAAATGATACAAAGTTGTCTATTTAGATATACCTAGACAGACTTCTAATACTACAGGGATCTGTATAGAATAAGGCTTCCAAATGTTAACTAAAAAGCTGTAATAATATCAGACAAAAAATCACAGATCCTTTCAATGACTCTAAGCCTCTAAAGAAAATTATGGGACAGCATAGATTGTTATGAAACTGACCAGGGTGCAAGATGCACAAATACAATGTCTGCTGCCAGGTAGGACCCAGCTTAGTCTTTGTAGAGGCTGCAGGGTACTGAAAATGTTTTTGCACCTTTGCCTAGACAAGATAAGGTCAGAGATTTCCATGTCCCTCTTCCACAGAGAAAAGACAAACAAAGAAAAAACTCTCACATTATGTCCTTGGTGAAGAATTTCTGCCCTTAATTCCATAGATAATTTTTTATGTCTAGGAGTATATCGACTGGTCCCTGTCATTCAATTAAATATATCCTTCTCAGGTCTGACAGTATTGATGGCTGGGCTAACCATAACTGAGGGCTTGGCAGTGTTAGGCAGCCTTAATTTGGCTCCTAAATAAGGATCTAAAAATAGAAAGATATAAAAGTCATTTTTGAACATTTATTTATTAATTATGCATACAGTGTTCTGCCTGCATATATGTCTCAAAGGCATAAGGACATTCATGCTCTATTACAAATACCCAACATCTACTTTTTCTACAATATGGATTTCTATTTTTTCTAAAATATGGATTTCAGCATAGATTGGTAATGGTAATATATCTAAAACTTTTATGTCCTTTTATATAACACAGTTTATATTGGCTTCAGAGGATCAAATGTCATAAAGCTTGGATCCACTTCTTATAGGTTGAAAGGACTGCAGATTGTAAGGAGTAAGGTTTTTCCTCCTGCAGCCGGTCTTGTCCCGACTATATGCCTGCCCCAATTAACACACCAATTCTTTGCATTAGATACAATTCTGTTGGCCAGGTACTTGTTTCTTATTGGCTAGCTCCATCTTATTAACCCATTTCTATGTATTTCTACATGGTCTCCTTACCGGGGAGTGGGTCAGGCTTCTGGTCTCCCGGTCTCTCCATCTTGACTCCTCCTTACTGCTTCCTCTTTCCTCCTTGCCTCCTAGTCCCTCCTTTCTTCCTTTTCTATTGGCAAACAGTGCTTTATTCATTAACCAGTATGAGAAATATATACAGAATGACATCTCCCAACATCTCTGTTCTGTCTAAATTAAAAGGAGGGTTTTAACCTTAACATAGCAAAATATATAACACAACAGTTATGAAATAAGAATCACAGTTAACACTATTTAGTCCATTAACATTTAGCAAGTTTAAGAAACTATTCTATCATCTATCCTATATTTGCGAGTCAAAAGTCCTATATGCAATTTATCTTTACTCCTAACTAAGAAAAACTATAACCATAACTATCTGCCTTCAACTCCTTCAAAGACCACAGAAGGATAGTAGATAAACTCTAGAAATGACAGAGACAACTCACTGCCTGGTCACCCAAAGTTCTTTTGTAATCTTCCTTCTTCAGCTCATAGGCCACAGTATGTCTGGCAGACTTTTCTGCAAAGCAGGAAACTTTAAACTGTCTTCTTGTATTGGCAGTTTGTCAGTCACTTTTCTTTGTGTTCAGCATAATGTCTGGTAGGCACTTCCATGAAGAAGGAACTCTGCAGCAATGTCCATTTTGCATCAGCAGTCACATTTCTGTGGGTCCTGCATATCCAGTTTATACAGCATAAAGTCAAAAAGTCCAACAAGAGCAGTATCTTGTCGAAATGGCTAGTCTCACCATACTGGAAGCAAACTCCATACATGTTTCTTTGATGTCCATCTTCCTTTCTGACATAGGCGGTGTTTTCAGGAGCATTCATGTCTCACTGTCACGAAAATCCCTAAACCATTTTAAATGTCCTATTCTGTAGGTCTTTGAAAGGTTTGAAAAATACCTATTCATCTCAAATACATCTCCACATATCTAGAAAACATAACTCACCTAGCTGTAAGTTTTGACTATTATAGGTAACTATCTAAAATTTGTATTGAATTATACATTACATTTTTAACTGAGCTATATAAACACAGTACCTAAACAAGAGGAGAAATATACATGTCACAAAATTGACCTTAAAATGTATCAATAAATGAAAATCCATTCCAAAACAAAGTATTTATATGCATACAATTATACCCTTTTTACCTTTAAAAACATATTGGTTGTGCTCATTAATCATTTATAACCAACCATATTTAAATGAAAACAAACATTTATAAAAAATATTTGAGAATTGGTGCGTCGTTTTTTCCAAACTACTTCCTGCTGATAGGGGGCACTGTTATGGGGATCCTAAGAAGATACAGAAATCCTGGCTCTAGTCTGCAAGGCTGCCTTGGTCAAGCTGTTTTGAATGTTGGATCACCAGGAATTCTGTTTCAGGGGGTCTGGCTTAATCAAACCACATTAGTCTGGAAGGAATCCACAGCTGTTTATTTTCTGTCGAAACAAAAATAGAAATCCTTTTCCCCAGTAATTTGTCCATAGACTTAAATTTTGGAGTCAAATCATTTTTAAAATATATAAATTGAATTAATTCAGCAGCACTTGTTTTAACAGCTGTTTCCTCAGCAGTCAAACAATAGAAAGACAATATAATACCATACAGTAACCAGGATCTCTCTGAGATTTTCATCTTTAATTGGCTTTATTATTACTCCATTTCTTTTACTTTTTATTTTTTATTTTTTGAGATAGGGTTTCATTGTGTAACTTTTATCTGTCCTGGAATTCACTCTGCATACCAGGTTTAATTTGCTAATCACAGAGATCTACTTGCCTCTGTCTCTGGAGTGCTCGGATTAAAGGTGTGTGCCACCACACCCAGATGTTCTCTGTCTTTTTAAAACCATTTTATTTTATTTTTCCCATGTCTACATATATTTTAAAACACACTGTAAACCTTTGGAGGTTTTTCTTAATATGAATCTGTCTTTACTGTAAATCTTTATCTTTTTCTGGCCATGAGTCTTTTATCTGGTAAACAACAACATTGCTAAAATGAAAGTCTTTGTTGTTTCTGCCACGGTTATCAAAGATGGCGGTGTCTATTTTACTGCCTGCACTGAGAACTGTGTTCACTGCCTTGGTCTCCATGCTGCCGGCTTGGAGATGTGGTCACTGTCATTGCAAGCTGTTGTACACACCAATAAATTATTTGCAGTGCTTCTTCAAAGCCATGCAGTTTTTTGCCTCTTGTGCTGAGTCACAAATCCTCCCTTAAAGAGACACACAAATATCTGCTTGTCTCTTGCAAAGCACAGTCCAGCCAAGAAAAATGCTGCTACCAAGAAACCATGTTTGTCTTTGTTCTTTTGTTTCTAAAACCCTATTTTAAACTTTTGTTAAATTTTAAGTGGAAGTTCTTATTAGCCACTTGGGCGCCATTTGTAAGGAGTAAGATCTTGTCCCGCCTACACACCAGCCTCAATTATCACACCAAGACTCTGAATTAGATACAATTCTCTTGCCAGTTACTTGTTTCTTATCGGCTAGCTATGTCTTAATTATTAACCCATTTCTATGTGTTTCCACGTGGTCTCCTTACCAGGAAGTAGGGCAGGCTTCTGGTCTCCCAGGTCTCTCCGTCTTGACTCCTCCCTTACTACTTCCTCTTTCCTGCTTTTCGGCAGTCCTTTTGACGAGTAAAAAGTGGATCCTAGCTTTACAACATTTGATGCTCTGAAACCTATATAAACTGTGTTGTATAAAATGACATAAATGTTTTAGATATATTATCATCACCAATCTGTACTTAAATCTGTATTGTAGAAAAAATAGATATTAGGTATCTGTAAAACAGCAGGAATGTACTTATGCCTTTGAGTCCTAGCAAAAACGACAGATTTGGGTTAGAAGCTTGTATATTTTTCTTCTGTCAAGAGAGATCCATGTATAGATTGGTCAGAAGTACCTTAGTCCTGATGAAATGTCCTTCACATTTACACATAGATGACAACCAAAATAAATATAAAATCTTGAGCTTGTGACTAAATAGCTGGGAGACACTTCTGGATAGCTTTCAGAACTTAATTAAAAGTTAAGCTCTGAATTTTTACATTGTAAATTATTGTTATATCTTTAAGACTTATATGTCTTGAGCTAGAGATATGGCTCAGAGATTAAGAGTACTGGCTGCTCTTCTAGAAGTCCTGAGTTCAATTCCCAACAATTACATTGTGGCTCAAAAACATCTATAATGAGATCTGATACCCTCTTTGGACCTGCAGATATATGCAGGCAGAACACTGTATGCATAATTAACAAATAATTGTTCTAAAATGAGTTTTATGTTTTTATATATTTAGATCCTTATTTAGGAGCCATATTAAGGCCAACTAATACTGTCAATCTCACAAAGTTTTGTTTAGCCAAGCCATCAGTCGTATCAGAGATTTGAGAAGGATAAATTTTATGTAACTATTGAATGTATTAAATAAAACGACAGGGACCATACCTTATATTCCTACCATAATCAATTGTCTATGGCATTGAGGGGAGAAGTTTTTCACCAATTACATAATGTGAGAATTTTTTTTTGTTTGTTTATTTTTTGTTTCTTGTTTGTTGTTTTTTCTCTGTGTAACTAGGACTTGGAAAAGTCTGACCTTATATTGTCTAGGCAAATGTGGCACAGACAATTTTCCAGTACCCTACAACACAGTCTGAGCTAGGTCCTATCTAGCATCAGGCATTGTGTGTGAGCATCTTGCTCACCGGTCCATGTCATCACAATTCATGCTGCCCCACAATGTTCTTTAGAGACCTTGAGTCATTGTTAGGTTCTGTGATCTTTGTTTGATGTTATTACAGCTTTTTAGTTAACATTTAAATGCCTTATTCTACAGATCTCTGTAGTATTAGAAGTCTTTCTAGGTAGATCTTAATAGATGACTTGGTTGTAAGTTACTTGCTTTAAGCTTACACTTTTAGAACATGTATGGGAGACATAGTGAAGTTTATTCCTGTTATTAGTCATTAATACTTAGTTTGAATATAACCAACAGTTAATCAATAAGGATTGCTGGTAACTTGTGTTTTTTAACCTTTTATAATAGGTTACCAGCTTTTATAAAACTAGAACTTTGCATTGTCACGTTTAGCTTTAAAAATACTCATTATAATTTGAAACTTCTTTAAGGAACCATAAAACAGCTATGTGACTCAGTTTATCTAAATAACTTACGCTTACAAAATTTAGCAAAAACAAGGACGGATTGCCTTCTGTGTCATAAAAAAATGAGCATCATCTCCACTTTTGGTTAGTACATACAGTGTATGGCTGTGATCTTAAATTTCAGCCCTTTGATTTAAGTAATACATTAACAATGTAAAAAACGCACAAATATGATGTAACCTTCTGAATTTAAATATTTATAAACGGTTTTACACAACAATTAACCTTCCTGTACTTTCTTTCTGTGATGTCTAATTTAAGCACACGTTATGCCTTTAAACCTATTGTCACCTTGGTGCATGTTAATTTATGTTAATTTCCAGTGTTAATAATTGTAACTTTTTAAGTAATTACAATTTTTAACAGCTTTAGACATAGAACAGTATTAATGTCATCTACATTAAAAAGACATCTGATTTTGTGACAATCTGAATTTAATGACCAGCACTCAGAGGTAAATTTTGAGCTGAGGGCTATTAGCATTAGACAGCAAAAACATTTAAACCATTTTTGTTTTAGCTATATTCTTGTAATAAAACAGGACTCCCACATGATTGTGGGAAACTCACAGTTTCATCCCTTATTTAATCGCAGAGCAGAGTACTAAAATGTTTAAATGCTGAACTGTTATTGTGTATGTAGGGTTTTTAGAAGATATCACATATTTAATGTTGGAAGGCTGCCTCAAAAGAGATGGACTGATATCCAACAATCACTAAGTCTACTCTAACAAATGCATTATCACCTTCCTGAAAGAAGTCAACAAGGGCAATCTCACCTTTTGATGAATAATTTTGAGTCTTATTATCTTTTGTTCCATAGTTTCACTTCTTAGGAGAGAGAATATTCATAAAGGGAAGACTTTGTAAAGTATCTCCACAGACTACGTTCTCTGATGATTAGGTAATCTTCAATTTGGTAACCAGGAAAAGCTGTAGGCACACTTTCCAAGGTGTGGCTATGACTTGTTTAGCCCAATCAAATGCTGTCTTGAAAAGGTTTAGTAGATAGTTATCCCATGACAACACTTTCTCTAAGCTGCTCTCTTGTCCTTGGCCCATGTTACCAGGATACAGAATGCAAGCAGGATTGCCAGGCAACATTTATGAACCAACATTCTGTCACATTCTAGTACCCCTCCCCCATGCTAAAAGGAGTATACCCACCGATTAACTAACCTTACAGCCACACTGAGGTTCTCACAAAAACAAAGCAGGGCTCTTTCTTTTGAGTTCTACATATTTACCAGTCTCTCACGCTACAACATGCCTGTAGTGACATAAGCACCAAAACGAAATCATCATTGTGCCATTCAAGTACAATGATTAGTATTTTAAACCTGTTTTCTATGCTTCAATTTTCTAATTTCTACAATGGAAACAATACAATTAATCGACTCTAATATAATCCTTTTCCCTTTATTGAAAATAAAATAAACTCCTCTTCATTCTCGTACCTTTAGAGGAGCTTGATCCCATGGTTTCTCAGAGTTGTTTAGATGTGCATTAGGCTGATGATTAAGGATTTTGAGCAGTGTCTTATGTTTCTTTCAGTCATTTTGGATTCCTCAATTGACTGTACTCTATTAAGTCCTGTACCCTGCTTTCTAATATGTTTATTTACAGTGATTTATTGTTGGTGGTGTGTCATGTTATCAGCCCGACAGAGTTGATTAGATGATATTCCCTCATCAGGAGATTATTCAGTTATTCCATTTTTAAAATCGGTGATCACTGTGTCCTTCATGGGTCAGTTCTGTTGCAACCTCTCAGAAACTGATGATGCGAAACAGTACAGTTTTTTAAAATCGTGTCATCATTCGATTGTTAAAAATCTTCTATTATGTAATCAGTAATCACCATATAGGCTGTGACGCCCATTCTCTGGGCACTGCTTCTGGTACCGATCTCCTGCTGTGTCAATCCCACAGCAGCCAAATTACGGATGACACCATCATAACTTACACAATCAAATAAGTTAATAATTAATTAGTCCTCCATACTTAACATTCATAAGATGAAACCAAACTCCAGTGATTGTCTAGGAAGTAGTACTTAGATAATTAAATAATGCCACATGATTAACTCCCATGGACTATTGGCCCGACTCCAGTCAAGAATAACAACATGTTCATCGATTTAAATAATTAATATATAATGGAATATGATTGAATGATGCCATGGCGGTGCATACTTAATTCCCACATGGAGTAGTCAGACTGATCTCTTCCTGGAATAATGATGTGTTGTTCTGGCACAATGGTCTCCCCTAAGGAGGCTCAAAACTCCACTGATCATTGTATACATAATGACAGATTTTCATAATTAAATGAATAAACCTTAAACAAGTGGATGGTGTTTTATGCGTGAAGCCTAAATTATTGCTGAGTATTGAAGAGACATTTAGTTCTTAATCATAGATTTGAAATAAATATGAATGAATAAAGAGATAATTTCTCATAATTCCCCCCTAGAGAGATAAAAAATGATATCAACATTGATTTAAATAAATAAATATATAGAGAAAGAAAGAAAGAATTCCCAAGATACAATTTAACACCAACAAGTTGGATCCAGACTCCACTCTTCCTGGAGTAGACAAAGACAGATTTGAATAATGAAATAATCAGATGGTTACATGGTCTGTCACACTTGAGTCACACAAGTTGGCACCAAACTTCAGGGATCACAGATTATATAATAAGAGAATTTAATAATTACTTCTTTAAATTTTAAGTCGTTGAACTTTTTTGTATCATCAATTCCTGGGCAGACTTGCCAGATATGAAAATGTATGCTGTCTTCACACATTTTTAAATTGTCATCAGTTAACTGACAGATAATCATACTGTCTTGCCTGATAAATTCTTTTGGCCTGACATCATCACCTGTCACATTCCAGTGCCCCTCCCACATGCCAACAGTAGCATACCTAAAGATGAACTAACCTTGCAGCCTCACTGAATTTCTAACAAAAACAAAGCAGGACTCTTTTTTTTGGGTTCTATATATTTACCTGTCTCTCAAGCTACAACATGCCTATAGTGACATAAGCATCAAAACTAAAGAATCATAATGTCATTCAAGTACAATGATGAGTTTTTTAAACCTTTTAATAAATTAAAGTGATAATAAATTACTAGGCATTTTATATTAACACTGACGAAATGGCACAAAAGTCCTAAACATATCGCTGATGTAAAGATCTCTTTATATAGCTAAATGATGAAGAAATGAGATGATGTTACATCAACTCCCAAAATCTGACTCCAAATGGTACTTATGGTCCATAACATCACCTGTGTTTTAAATTCATTAATTAAGTGATGAATTATCATTTAATTTCCTAGTTTAACAGTTAAGGACGTAAGTGTATTATTAGATGATGTGATGGTCTGGCACGATGGACTCCCCTAAGGAGGCTCAAAACTCCAGTGATCACTGAATACATAATGACAGATTTTCATAATTAAATGAATAAACTTTAAACCAGTGAATGGTGTTTTATGCATGAAGCCTAAATGATTGCTCAATACTGAAGGGTCATTGAGTAGTTAATCCAAGATATGAACAAAAAATGAATGAATAAAGAGATAATTTCTCATAAGTCACCCCTAGAGAGATAACAAATCGATATCTACATTGATTGAAAGAAAGAAAGAAAGAAAGAAAGAAAGAAAGAAAGAAAACAAACGAGACAATTTAAAACCAACAAGGTGGATCCAGACTCCACTCTTCCTGGAGTAGAAAAAGACTGATTTGTATAATGAAATAATCAGATAGTTAGATCATCTGTCACACTTGAGTCACAAGGTCACACCAAACTTGAGGATTCACAGATTATATAATGAAAGAATTCATAATTACATCTTTAAATATGTAAGTCATTGACCTTTTTTTGTATCTTCAAATCCTGGGCAGTCTTGACAGATTTGGAAATGTATGCTGTCATCAAGGATTTTTAAAATGGGATAAGTTAATCGTCAGATAATCATACTGTCTTGCATGATGAATTCTGTTGGCCTGACATCATCACCAGCACCTGAATCTCTGTTGTGATGCTGCAGGATCTGAGATAATGGGCCCATTCCTGGCTTAGAAGTAGTAACCAAGATGTTGCTATCAGCTGAAAAGATGGTTGCAGCTGGGGAATAACCAGCATATCTGAGAGAGAGATGTTCTTCTGTGTTCTGGGTCGTCATCCTTTTGCCAGGTCTCGGAGATGGTGGATCACAACCGATGTGAAGATGTGGAGGAACAGCAGGTAGTCAACACCCAGACCACCATGTCGGCCTTGGTAAGTCCTTGTACTGCTCGAATGGCCCTGAGCAATCTTTTGGACTCAATCATCCAGCATCCTTTTTACTAAGGGAGATGCATAGATCATCCAGAAAATGCTCTGCCCATGTCTACATCTTTCCTAACCTTGTCCCTGACAGACATTTGCACACTAATCCTAATCGGTGATGGCATTGTCTGTCCTTTACATAATTTAAAGAATTAAATAAGTCAGCAATAGCTAACAACTGTCACAATAAATAGGTGATGTAGCAATTTCTGAGAGGGAAGCATGGCCAGACTCAGTTATGAAGGATGTCATCATCCTCACTTGAATCAATGTATCATAAAATGTGATTATATTGCACATTATATTCACAAGAGGAAGCTTTACAGGTCTCTTCATGGAATGGAGGATTTTTGGTTTAAATATCTTTACACATAGTTACCTTATCTTGGGTATTAACACAGACTGTCAATTTAAATACTTTAATTATGTAATGAGATGATCTGTGGCACAAGATTCCAGGTGTCATGGATGATATATTAATCATTTTATATAGTTAAATAATCAAACAATGAGTTCATGTAACATCATCCACTTCCCTATGGTGGCTCCAAACCAGGCTCTTGAACGATACTGTTGTGATTAATTTAAATATTTTAACTACAAAATTGATATTTATATGGTCCATAATAATTGCTTCCCACATCGTGGAATCCACTAATCATGGAATATCTAATGTCCTATTTTAATAATCAAATAACAACATAATCAGATGATGAAATGGTCTGCCATACTTGACACAATTGACTCTCACTGACTCTTAAATGATTGTGGGAAACTCCCAGGTTCATCCCTTATTTAATCGGAGAGCAGAGTCGTGAAATGTTTAAATGCTGCAATGTCATTGTATATGCAGTGTTTTTAGAAGATCCTACATATTTAATGTTGGACGGCTGCCTGAAAAGAGATGGACTGCAATCCAATAATCCCTAAGTCTACTCTAACAAATGGATTATCACCATCCTGAATTCAATTAAAAATGACAAATTCACCTTTTGATTTATAATTGTGAGTCTTATTATCTTTGTTTCCATAGTATTAATTCTTAGGAGAGAGAAAATTCATAAACAGAAGAAATTGAATGTTCTCTGATAATTAGGTAATCTAGAATTTGGAGACCAGTAAAAGCTGTAGGCAAACTTCCAGAGATTTGGCTATGACTTTCTTAGGGAAATCAAATGCTGTCATTGAAAGTTTTAGGAGATAGTTATCTTGGGAGACTGTAATGTCCCATGATAACACTTTCTCGAAGCTGCTCTCTGGTACTTGGCCCATGATAACAGAATACAGAATGCAATCAGGGTTGCCAGGAACATTTTTGAACCAACATTGTGTCACATTCTAGTGCACCTCCCACATGCTAAAAGGAGCATACCTAAAGATGAACTAAACTTACAGCCTCACTGAGTTTCTCACAAAAACAAAGCAGGGCTCTTTCTTTTGGGTTCTACATATTTACCCGTCTCTCAAGTTACAACATGCCTTTTTTCTATGCTTCAATTTACTAATTCCTAGAATGGATACAATACAATTAATTGCCTCTACCACAAACCTTTCCTCTTTTTTGAAAACAAAATAATCCCTCTTCATTCTCTGCCCTGTAGAGGAGCTTGATCCCATGGTTTGTAGGCATTGTTTAGATTTGAATTGGTACTGAACAGCCAGGGCCAGGGCCAGGGGCCAGGGCCAGGGGCCAGGGGCAAGGTTCTAGGGCCAGGGACCAGGGGCCAGGGGCCAGGGGCCAGGGGCAGGGGCAGGGCCAGGGCCAGGGGCCAGGGCCAGGGGCCAGGGGCCAGGTTCTAGGGCCAGGGCCAGGGGCCAGGGGCCAGGGGCCAGGGGCCAGGGGCCAGGGGCAGGGCCAGGGCCAGGGCCAGGGCCAGGGCCAGGGCGCAAGATGATCAAATAAAATGTCTGCTGCCATGCAGGACCCAGCTTAATCTTTGTAGATGCTGAAAAATTATTTGCACCAGCTTTGTCTATACAAAAGAAGGTCAGTCTTTTCCATGTCTCTCTTCTACAGAGAAAAGACAAACAAACAAACAAAAAGCCTCTCACATTATGTATTTGGTGAAGAACTTCTGCCCTGAATCCTGTACACAATTGGTTATGGATTGAACAGTTAATTAACTATATCCTTCTCACATCTGATAGTTTTGATGGCTGTGCTAACCATAACTTTGTCAGCTTGGAAGTATTAGGCAGCATTAATATGGCTCCTAAATAAGGATTTAAAATCATACAAGTCATTTTTGAACATTTATTTATTAATTATGCATACAGTGTTCTGCCTTCATGTGTCTGCAGGCGAGAAGAGGTAGTCAGATCTCATTACTGATGTTTGTGAGCCACAATGTAGTTGCTGGGGATTGAACTCAGGACTTCTAGAAGAGCAGCCAGTACTCTTAACCAATGAGCCATCTCTCTATCCCAAGACATATAAAATTAATTTATGATATAAAAATCCATAGCTTAACTTTTAATCAAGTTTGGATAAGCTAGTCTTGCAGGGACTCCCAGCTGTTTAATCACAAACTCAATGTTTTATGATTTATGTTGGGTGTCATCAAAGTGTAAATATGAAGGATATTTCATTAGGCCTAGTGCACCACTGACCAATCTATACATGGATCTCTCTTGACAGAAGAAAAATGTACAAATTTGTAACCCAAATCTGTAGTTTTTGCTAGGACTCAAAGGCATAAGTACATTCCTGCTGTTTATAGATACCCAATATCTTCTTTTTCTACAATATAGATTTCAGTACAGAGTAGTGATGATAATATCTCTCACACTTATGTTCCAAATTTAACCATGTCTCAGTAGATTTGAGCTTCTTGCAGATGAGCATCAGTTACTGACTACATTCTGCTCCTAAATACTGTTCTAGACTTACTGTGAACCAGCACAGCCAATGTGAATCTTCAACAGGGTCTATAAACTAATTCTTCTGATAAATGTGCAATTTGCTGAAGCACCCCTCCTTTTTCTACTTTTTTATTGGTTTTATATAGCATTTTAGCCATCTCATGCCCAAGAAAACACTGCAAAGGAAAGCAGGAAGTAGTACAGGAAAAGATTACATTTAATCTTTTCCCTGGTTGAGATGCTATATCAAAAGTAAACAAAAGTAATCTCCTATACATAGGAGGCTATGTGAGTAACCTGTACCCCCAAAAACACCAGAAGTCTTTTACCTATTGGAGGCCCAAAAATTGGGCCTCTAATGTTTGTTGCAAAGAGGAAATGTGATGGAAAAATTAATAACTAAAAGTTATAAAATTAGGGCTTATTGCAAGAAGGAAAAAATAATGAGAAGAAGAATTTCTGCCAATACATAAATCCCTGACTACAGAGTACAGAACCCACATCCTGTTCTCAGGAGAAGAAGTAAAAACAAAGAAAAAACACCAACCTTTCAGGTGTGCTTATCAATCTTGCCTAAACAAATGCTGGATAATATTAACTTAGTTCCATGATGACCTTGTAAATAAATTTGTACTCTATGAACTGCCTGTATCTTGGAAACCTTGTGAACTGAGATTAGTGGTCTCAAGTTTCCCTTTCTGTTTACCCTGTTATAAACCCCTCACAATTTTAAGCCACTACCTTACTTTTCTTACATAGTGAGGTCCCAGCTGGTTTGATTTTTAATAGTAAAAACCATCTGCTTTTGCAGCCAGGAGTCACTTCCTTGGAAGTTGAGTAAACCAGTAGGCATAATAGTAACAAGCTGCTCAAGGAGGCTTTGTAGGCTATAGAACTCCAGGTGACAGCTATTTGAAAATCAAAACATTGTTGTTTGAGCGACATGCTGTACTACTTCCTGCTTACTTTTGCAGTGTTTTCTTAGCTGCAAGTAGGCTAAAATGCTAGACAATACCAACAAAAGAAGTGGGATTCAGGAAATGGACCATTTATCAGAGGCATCAGTTTGTAGACACTGTTGAAGATTCACTTTGGCTGGGCTGGTTCACAGTAAGTAGTGAGAGCACTATAGAGGAGCAGGCTGTAGTCAGCAACTGATATTCATCTGCCAGAAGCACAAATCGTCTGAGACATGTTTAAACTGGGGACAAAGGTTAAAATGTATATATTTAATTGGAACTCTTTGTTCCTTACCTTTGGTGATCAAAAAAGACAGCAAGACCAGGGAGAAAAATTCCATCCTCAGGATAGCTGTATTAATCTGCAGTCCTTTTGACCTGTAAGAAATGGATCCAAGCTTTATGACATTTGTTCCTCTGAAGCCTATATGAACTGTGTTATATAAAAGGACATAAAAGTTTTAGATATATTATCATCACCAATCTGTGCTGAAAACCAAATTGTACAAAAAGTAGGTTTTGGGTATCTATAAAACAGCAGGAATGAACTTATGCCTTTGAGTCCTAGCAAAATTTACAGATTTGGGTTAGAAGCTTTTTCTTCTGTCAAGAGCGATCCATGTATAGATTGGTCAGTGGTGCCTTAGGCCTAATGAAACATCCTTCATGTTTACACTTCGATTACACCCACTATAAATCATAAAACTTTGAGTTTGTGACTAAACAGCTGGGAGGCCCTGCTCTATTAGCTTATCAAAACTTGATTAAAAGTTAAGCTCTGAATTTTTATATTGTAAATTAATTTTTTACATCTTTAAGAAATATATATCTTGGGCTAGAGCGATGTGGCAGAGGTTAAGATTACTGGCTGCTCTTCTAGAAGTCCTGAGTTCAATCCCCAGCCACTACATTGTGGTCACAAACATTTATAATGTGATGTTCTATCCTCTTTGTGTGTGCAGACATGTACACAGCCAGAATAATGTGTGCATAATTAATAAATAAATGTTCAAAAAAGACATATATATATATATATATATATATATATATATATTATATTTAAATTCTTATTTAGGAGCCACATCAAGGATGCCTTTATTGCCAAGCTCACAAAGTTTTGGTTAGCCAAGCCATCAATAGAATTAGAGATCTGAGAAGGATAAACTATATGTTACTTTTGAATCTATTAAAAAAACCACAGGGACCATTCCTTATATTCTTAGCCATATCCAATTTTCTATGGCATTGAGGGGAGAAAGATTTCACCAAGTACATAATGTGAGAGGTGCCCCCCCCCCCGTGGAACCTGGAATTGGAAAAGTCTGAACTTATTTTGTCTAGGCAAAGGTGCAGAAAATTTTCCAGTACCCTGCAGCCTCTACACAGTCCGAGCTGCATCCTATTATCCTGTAGGCATTGTGTTTCAGCATCTTGCTCCCTGGTCAGTGTCATCACAATCCATGCTGCCCCACAATGTTCATTAGAGACCTTTGATCATTGTTAGGTTCTGTGATTCTTTGTCTGAAATTATTACAGCTTTTAGTTAGTATTTAAAAGCCTTATTCTACAGATCTCTGTAGTATTAGAAGTCTTTCCAGGTAGATATTAATGGACAACTTGGTTTTCAGGTACTCGATATAAACTTAAACTTTTAGAATATGTATAGGAGACAGAGTGAGGTTTATTCCTGTTATTAATCACTAATACTTAGTTTGACTATATCCAACAGTTAATCTATAAGGATGGCTGGTAACTTGTGTTTCTTAACATTTTATACTAGTTACTAGATTTTATAAAAGTAGAACTTCGCATTGTCAGTTTTAGCTTTAAAAATACTGATTTTAATTTGAAACTCCTTTTAGGGAAACATAAAACAGCTATGTGATTCAGTTTATATAACTAACTTATGCTTACCAAATTTATCAAAAACAAGGATGGATTATCCTATGTATCATAAAAAAATGAGCTTCTCAAATTTTGGTTAGTATATACAGTGTATGGTTATGATCTTAAATTTCAGCCCTTTGATTTAAGTACAAATATTAACAATGTAATAAAGCACAAATGTAATTTAACCTTCTGAATTTAAATATTTAAAAACTGTCTTATAAAAAAAAATAATCATCCTGTAATGGCTTCTTATAATATCAAATAATTTTAGCACCCTTTATGTCTTTAAAACCATTGTTACCTTGGTGCCTGTTAAGTTTATGTTAATTTCAGTGTTAATAATTATATCTTTTTAACTAGTTTCAATTTTGACAGCTTTCGACATAAAACAGAATTAATGTCACCTGCATTAAAAAGACATCTGATTTTCTGATAATCTGAATTTAGTGACCAGCACTCAGAGGTAAATTTTGAGCTGAGGGCTATTAGCATTAGACAGCAAAAACATTTAAACCATTTTTGTTTTAGCTATATTCTTGTAATAAAACAGGATTCTAACAGGAAACACAGATAGACCTTTTTAGCAAGTACATACATTTTTCCTGAGAGAAATAAACGGAAATTTTAAACAATTAACCTAGTATGGTCAAAATTTTTAACTCATATTACTAATCTTAAATTTATATTTGTAGATTCAGAGCCCACAGCAAACAGTTTTCATCTTGTTCTTACTTTTTTACGACTTTTCTTTGAACCTCTATATCTTTTTACGTTACCTGTAGTCTCTTTCTCTGACTTTCTCAGACATCCCTAGCATAGAATAATCTCTCCTTTTCTCTTTTTCTTTTTCTTTTTTCTGATCAGTGACTTTTACTCAGAGGTACATGCCTGAAGTGAACATCTTATTTATTTAATTCCTGACTGTACGTTCTTACATGGGTGCTTTCCCCTGAGCCTCTCTGCAACTTCTGCTCTCTTAACTGTTGGGTCCTTATTCGGATTATGTGGGGTACACCAGATCTCCTTTTATGTTATCTTTCATTATCATCAATTTATTTTTATCTCTTTTTGACTCCTATGGATCTGGCCAAGCCTTTTGTCCTGTTCTACGTTTTATTGCCCAGAGAAGTGGAATCATACTCGTAACACCTGAAGTTCCTTTTTATGTTCTCTGTGCAGCTTTGATGAGTTGCATTGACCTATAAATCTACAGGCCTTTTGACCTGTCTACTAGACCACTGTTATCTTATTTTGACTTCTTTGCTTCAGACTGATTGTAACAAGTCTGCACATACCAATCTCATCTATTTACCATCTATTTTATTAGTTGTATTTTTTTAGTTGACATAAAAATCTTTACCAGATTTAATTTCCCCAACACCCCCTTATCCTCCACCTCCCCACCCTCACCCCCACCCCCGGTCCCTACAATCACAGTCACTGCCACCTGAGGAGAGGAGGGATGGGCCAGGGGCAACCGGTCATTTGCTGGTAGGGTTTCAGAATTCCTCTCCTCTCTCACTGCCCAAAAGCTGGCCCAATGCACCTAGCCCATCAACAAACCAGCATGGCTCCTGGATGAGCATGGCTTAGGACTTCTGTACCAGGAAGAGCCTGGTGCTGTTTACCCTGGTGTTCTGCATTACCAGCAGCCTGTACGTTCTTGGCCTGGGTGATTTTTCCATTTGTTTTTGCTTTGTTTTTTTAATATTCTATTTTATTTTTTATTTCACATGCCTATCCCAGTTTCCTCTCCCTCCCTCCATTCCTCGTGCTGCCCCCTCTCATGAACCCTGACCATCCTCCCGTCCATCCCCCCACCCCAATTCCACATGAATGGCAATGCCATCCTGGTGTGGTCACGTATATCTGTCAAGTCAATTGAAGTAGGGGCTAGAACTTCTCTCTTATTTCTAGCATAAGGGAATCTCTCCATGTGTCTGCAAGTTCCTTTTTTGCACCACAATACATCCTGGATCAACTCTCTGAGTTCCCCAAGAGTG
The DNA here is from genome assembly GCF_943737965.1 of Phodopus roborovskii. Classification (NCBI taxonomy): domain Eukaryota; kingdom Metazoa; phylum Chordata; class Mammalia; order Rodentia; family Cricetidae; genus Phodopus; species Phodopus roborovskii. The sequence continues at coordinate 28,000 of NW_026127054.1, read as the reverse complement.
CTCAGTCCTTCTGGCTGAAACTCATATTCAGAGACACCTGAGTCAGTCCCATTCTGGATGCCAAGCTATAAGTCTAGAGGCCCGTTATCTACTCATTGTTCTGGTCAGCTGTCTGTATGTTTCTACAACCTGGTCTTTTCCTCTCCCTTTGCATCTAGATTATAGTTCGACTCAGTGTTTAGGTATGGGTGTTTGCTTCTGTTTCCAACAGTACTAGAGGAGGGTTCCCTGATGGTGAATAAGGTAGTTTTTGACCTCAGTACCCATGAAGGGAATTTATGGTAGCTTTTCCATGGTTGCTCAAATTGTTATTTGGAAACAGTTTTGGAGGTCTCTAGACCATTCTTTAGATTCAGTTTTCTCTTTAAACCGCTTAAGGCTTCCCCTTTTATACTGTTTCTCTCTCTCTCTCCCTTTCTCTCTCTCTCTCTCTCTCTCTCTCTCTCTCTCTCTCACTCTCTACTGTCTTCTATTCCTACCCTGACTCAATCTTCATAGGATCCCCTGCTTTCCTCCTCCCCACTCTGTTTCTCCTAATTCTCTCTACATTCTGTGAACCCCCCAACCTCCCATGTGCTCTGGGGGACTTCTCCTTTCAACCTTGTGTGAGGGACTTTATATGAATCTCTTAGAATACACCTTGTATCCTGGTTTCACTGGTGGTGTGAATTATAGGCTGGTGATCCATTGCTCTAGCTCTAGGATCCATATATGAGTGAGTATATTCTATGTTCATGTTTTTGTGATTGAGTTACCTCATTCAGAATGGTTACTTCAAGAGCCATCCATTTGCCTGTGAATTTCAAGATTCCATTATTTTTTCTCTGCAGAGTAGTATTCCATTGTGAAGATGTGCCACATCTTCTTTATCTATTCTTCAATTGACATGTATCTAGGTTGCTTCCAGGTTCTTGCTATTACAAAAGATACTGCTATCAACATAGCTGAGCAGATGTCTTTGGTGCATGGATGTGGATCATTTGGGAATATGTCTAAGAAGGGGATGGTAAACTAATTCCTATTTTCCTGAGGAACTACTATACTGATCTCCAAAATGGGTGTATGAGTTTGCACTCCCACCAGCAGTAGAGGAGTGTTCCCATTTCTCCATGTCTTCTCTGGTATAAGTTGCAATGGTGTTTCTAATATTAGCCATTGTGGCAGGAATAAGATGGTATCACAAAGTTGTTTTGATTTGCATTTCCCTGATAGCTAAGGATGTTGAACACTTTCTTAAGTGTTTTTAAGGTTTTTTTATTTCATCTATTGAGAATTCTTTCTTCAGTTCTGTACCACATTTTTTAATAGGGTTGTTTCGTGATTTGTTGATTAGTGTATTGAGTTCTTTGTATATTTTGGAATCAGCCCTTTGTCTGATATAGTATGGGTGAAAATCTTTTCCAAGTCTGTAGGCTGCCATTTGGTCTTTTCATTGTGTCCTTTTCCTAACAGAAGTCTCTAAGTTTGAAGATGTCTCATTCTTTAATTGTGGCTCTCAATGTCTGTGCTCCTGGAGTTATGTTCAGGAACTGGTCTCCTATACTAATTTGTTCAAGGGTACCTCCTACTTTCTCTTCTAAGAGGTTCAGTGTTGCTGCATTGATGTTGAGGGTCTTTGATTCCTTTGGACTTGAGTTTTGTTTATCGTGATAGACTAGGGTCTATGTTCAGTCTTAGAAACACCACCATCCAATTGTGCCAAAACCATCTCTTGAAGATGCTTTCCTCATTCCATTATATACTTTTAGCTGTTTTGTCGAAAATCAGGTGCTAATACGAGTGTGGGTTTATATCAGAATTTTTAATTCTATTCTACTGGTCTACCTTTATGTTTTCTTTCTTTTTTTTGTGGCAATTCCAGGCTGTTTTCAGGATTATAGCTGTGTATTAGAGCTTACACTCAGGCATGGTGATGTCTCCTAACGTTCTTATATTGTGCATGGCTGCTTTGGCTATCCTGGGTCTTTTGTTTTTCCATATAAAGTTCGTTATTATACTTTCAAGAATTGTGGTGGGATTTTAATGGAGATTGCATTGAATCTCTAGATTGCTTTTGACAAGATTGCCATTTTTACCATATTAACCTAGATATACAGGAACCTGGGAGATGTTTCCATTTTCTGGTATCTTCGTTAATTTGTTTAGAACCACAAAGTTTTATTATGTAGGACTTTCACTTGTTTGGTAAGTGTTACTCCACGATACTTTATGTTGTTTGAGGCTATTAAAAAGGGTTATGCTCCTCTTATTTCTTTCTCAGTCTATTTGTCATTTGAATAAAGTAGGACTACTGATTTTTTTGAGATTACATGTATCTTGATACTTTGGTAAATGTGTGTATCAGCAGTAGGAGTTGGCTGATATAGTTTATTGGGTCGTATATGTAAACTATCATGTCATATGCAAATAGTGACAGTTTGATATCTTCATTCCCATTTGAATCCCCTTGATCTGCTTTTGTAGCCAGACTCTAGAAAGGGAAATTTTGACTCTTGGTTTCCAGGATGCATTCAAGGGAAGTGGATGTGTGAGGTGAAAGCCGATTATACATTGGAAGTCCTGCCATTTGAATCCCCTTTTTGTTTGACAAACAGGAATTGCAAATTAGAGGTGCTTGATTTTCAGGCTGCCCATCATAACTTCTGTAATGTGTGGGTTGGAACAGAGGATGGTGTCTGCTCTCCACATGTCTTCAGAGAGACCCACCAGTGGTGCATCATCCCGAAAGACAGGGAAAAGAGGTTGTGACTGTGATGATGATCCTTTCCCTCCATTCCAGACATCTCTGTGAATACCTGGAATTTTTCCACTGTTGGGCCCAGCAGAGAAAAGATTTGCTACTGATGATCTGTGAAAAGCTGGAGTTTGGGGTCCGCCCTGTATATAACCCCCTAGAGCTGCTGGAGGTATTTGCGCCATGCAGTATACGGGAACAGGAAGTGAATGCTCGCTGGGACCTGAGGACCCTTGCAAAGTTTGCCCCCTGGCCTGGGCCAGATGAAAAACCTTCAGAAACTCCTTCTTCATGAAGTCTTCACACCCTTGCGTTGGTTGTGGAATCAAGAGATGAAACGGCGGTGTTTTCGACAGATCGTTTCTCAGTTCTCCCAACTCAACAAGCTCCAGCATCTCTGTTTGAATAATGTCTTCCTCCTGAATGCAAGACTGGACCAAGTGCTCAGGTAAAGAAGGATAGAGAGCTTGTTTCACAGGCTAGAGAACAGCCTTTCCATGTTACATGAAACATCAGTGTACACCTGGGGCTTGCCAGCCACTGGTGACTACACACGGATATGACCTCTGAATGTTTGCTCTAGTAGTCTTTCTGCTATTCTTGCTACCATCACCAAGAAATGGTCTTTGAAACCTGACCTACAGAGGGGAGGGTGTTTTAAAGCCACATGTTGCCCCATGTCATCACTGTCCTCAGAACTGTATGCACAGTTTACATCGCTCTCCTGATTTTCCAAGGGACAGGGGCTCTCTGAGCACAGGTAGTGTCTACGTCAATGGAAAATAACTGAGAGTGAAGTGATTAGGGTAGGTCACAGGGAAGACCTCTCAGTAGTACAGAGGCTGTGCTAGGAGGTGGGACTCATGAGGACCAATGTTAGCACACACAGGTAAGTCTCTGAGTTGCCACCAGGTCTTCTTTCTTGTCTTCCTGCTGGCCCCATTTTTCATCTGATGAGGCTTTGAGTTTGACAGCGCAGAGGGACCAGGGTTGGGGAACTAAGCAGTCACATGATTTTGCCTGTGCTGTTACTTTTCCATCTGAGAGCATTCTGGAATTGGCCTCCACCAAGATCTCAGAACGACATTAGGACACACTAACCTCTGCTCACTTGAAGTTGGTGCCCTTACTCTACCACTATTAAACTTACTGAGATAATCTGCCTTGTCTTTCTGTAGGAACTTGGAAAGTCCCTTAGAGACCCTAGCAATCACTCGCTGCTCACTATCAGAATCAGACATGAGTTACCTGTCCCAGTGTCCAAGCGTCCATCGGCTCACACATCTGGACCTGAGTGTTGTCACCTTTTTAAATTTAAGTCATCCTCTTCTGGGAAGACTGCTAGGGAGATTAATAGCTACCCTGCAGGCATTAAAATTGAAGGGTTGTATGCTCATGGACTTCCAAATGGATGTCATCCTCCCTGCCCTGAGCCAGTGTTCCCAGCTGGTGGAGGTGAATTTGATGAAGAACTTCTTGTCTTTGACCAGCCTTAAGAAGCTGCTTCAGCACACTGCCAACCTGACACAGCTCACCTTGGAGATGTATCCTGCCCCTGATGAAGTGTATGATGACTTTGGTGATGTCCTGCCAGACAGATTTGTCCAATGTTGTTCTGAGCTCTTGGACACTCTTAGAGCAATAAGACAGCCAAAGGAGGTCTACTTTGTGAGTAAGAAGTGTCTAGATTGCAGGCGATTCTGTGTCTATGACCAGGAGGCCTCCCTATGTTCATGTTGGGAATAAAGGATAAGAGATTACTGCTGGCCTGAGAAAGGAAAGCAAGGACTCCAGTGACTCTTTAGTGAGACACAGAGCTTTTCTATTCAATGTGTTTTGGATATACTTGGAGACAATGTTATCCCAAGTAATCAGAGGAGAGAGAGAGAGAGAAGCTTTGACATGGACAATCAGGGCCTGCTCATCTGCTCAGGGCCAACGGTGAAGACCCAACCTCAGATAGGAAAAGAGATGTGAGAACATTGTGGACTGACCCCACCGCAGTCAGTGTGTGAGAGTTCAGATACACAGGGGAGGGGATAAAGACAGAGCATAGTACAAAGCGCACCCTGGACTGGATGAAATGTGTTCCATGCCTCTGCCTCCACCTTTGCTTTGCCTGACTTACATAAAGATTTGTAATATGTGCACATATATTTCCTTTTTTGAAGAGTAACATTGACTGTAGAATGAACTGTTGTTGAGAGTACGGTCCTCTCCCTTTTCAACTGAGATCTGTCTTTCTGTGGTTATGAGAGGCATTTAAGCTGGACATTACTTGCCCCACCCACACTCCTTAACGTTACAGTTTCCAATAAGCTCAATAAAAAATGACTTCTTTCTCAGCCCCTTTGCTGTCTGAATAAAGTAGGGCTACTGATCTTTTTTGAGAATATTTTGTTTGCTAGTTTGCTAAAGGTGTTTATCAGCTGTTTCCTGGTAGAGGATTTTTTTTTTGGGTGGAAGTTTGCTTTTGTAAATTGTCATATCATCTGCAAATAGAGAATGTTTGACTTCTTCATTTCCATTTTTTGTCTCCATGATCTACCTTTGGTTTCTTATTGCTTTAGCTAGTACTTCAAGTACAATATTGGAGATATGGAGAGAGATGACAGCCTTGTTTTGTTACTGATTTTAGAGGAATCCCTTAAACGTCTCTCCATTCATTTTTCTTTATTTTCTGTTGGTTTGCTGAATAGTGCTCTTATTATGTTTAGGTATGTTCCTGTTACCCCTGATCTCCCCAAGGCCTTTATCGTGAAAGGGTGTTGATTTTAGCTGAAGACGTTTTGAGAATCTAAGGACATTATCATGTTGTTTTCTTTTCCTGTTTATTTATAAGGTAGATCACCTTGATAGATTTTCGAATGTAAAACCATCCCTGCATGCCAGTGATGAAGTCTACTTGGTCATGGTGGGTGATTTCTGTGATGTATGCTTGGATTCAGTTTGCCATTATTTTATACAGTATTTTTGCATCAATATTCATGAGGGATATTGGTCTGTAATATTTATTCCTCGTTGTGTCTTTTTGTGGCCTGGATACCAAGGTGATTGTTGCCTCCAGAAAAGAGTTTCATAATGAACATTCTGTTACCATTGTGTGGAACAATTTGAGGAGTATGGGAATTAGCTCTTCCTTGAATTTCCCGTAGAATTCTGCACTGAAACCATCTGGCCCTGGTCTATTCTCTCTCTCTCTCTCTCTCTCTCTCTCTCTCTCTCTCTCTCTCTCTTTCTCTCTCTGTCTCTCTCTCTGTCTCTCTCTCTGTCTCTCTCTCTGTGTGTGTGTGTGTGTGTGTGTGTGTATTTTTGTGTGAGTATTTGTGTTGGAAGGCTTTTGATGACTGCTTCTATTTTGTTAGGGGTTTATATGTCTATTTAAGTTGTCTGTCTCTTCTTGATTTAATTTTGTTGATAGTTATCCAGATATTTGTTAATTTCTTTGAATTCTCAAATTTTGTGGAGTACAGGTTTTTAAAGTATGACATGAATATTGTCTGGAGCTCACAGAGCTCACACCTTTAATCCCAGCCCTAGAGTGGTATAAAAGTTAGTAGCAGAGGATTGAGTATTCATTCTCAGAATTCTCCTGCCTCTCCAAGGAGAGGAAGGTGTCTGAAACTTGGTGAGAGATTGCGGAGATAGGATCAGCACTTTCTTCCTGACATAAAGGTAAGAGGCAGTGGCGAGGCCTTCTCTGGGTCTGCTATGTATCTCGCTACACTTAGCATTATTGGCAGCACATGGGAGTTAGAGGCACTCAGATCTCTGTGAGGTGTAGGGTAGCATAGCATGGTCTTAGAGCTAGTACCAGGAATGTAGGGTGTTACCACTGAGAAAAACTGTCTCAGAAAATGCAGTTGATTTTGTAATTTTCAATAGGATCTAACTCAGTTGATTGTCCTGAAAGTAGATGTAATCAACATGAACATATCTTGTTCCGTTATTCTTCCACTAAGCTAGGAAGCTTACTGAAACTCTGATTAGATTCCACTGGTCATGCCAATGATTTCATAAAATGGAAAGATGATTAAAAACTATAAAACTAATTATTTAACAATACATAGACATACCCTTAGTGTTTGAGATGACTTGGAGAATGGGATTTTACTGTTACCATAGACTCAGTTCAATCTGGTTCCTGATGGGAGATCCAGTCAAACTGTTCAAATACTAGCTACACCACTACACTCAGGAAGGTGGATTCATGAGATTTCCATGTCATCTCAGAATGAATAAAGGGTTTAGATAGGGCTGAGCTTCATTGATCCAATGGATAGCGAAATCTTACAAATATCTACATGTAATCAAGAGAGTAAATCACAGAATTGAAAATTGGGGGAGAAGTTTTGTTTGATTGTTTGTTTTGTTTTGTTGATTTTTGTTTTTTCAAGACAGGGTTTCTGTGTATTGCTTTGCAGTCTCTACTGGAATTCAATCTGTAGATCAGGCTGCTCTTGAACTCAAAGAGATCTGCCTGCCTCTGTGCTAAAAATGATGGGTTTAAAAGTGTGAGTCACCAATTCCTTTGCATGGACTAGTGTTAGAGTTACCCTGAGTCTTTCCTACAATCTGGGCTCTCCCCCTTTCCCACATTTGACTCTCTCAAACCACAGCTGTGAAAGCTCAAGTATGATTGGGTGGGAATATGCTCAATTATCCAATCAGATGGCAGAATAGGGCTGAAGGTGGGGATAAGAATGGAAGGTGTAAGAGGATATGGTTATAGAAGTGTTATCCTGGCCAGGATAAACAGAGTTGTTTGGATCCTCAAGTCACTAACACAACTGCTGGGATTGGAACACCTGTTATGTGTGTGCTGATCAGTTAAGCGATTCAACCCCATCAGTACATACAACCTTACTAAGGATCTCCAGTCCCTTGGGCCATCTTACGAACCTTGGTATTGTTATTATTATTTGGTTTTGCTATTTGAAGCTGAAAATCTCATTTAGCCCCGGTGAGCCTAGAACTCCACATGTAGTTTTGTGTTATGAGAACTGAGTGTTTGCGCTAATCTGCTGTGCCCATTAAGAGATTGATGAGGTTGCGATATTCAGAGGTTAAGACACACTGAGCAAGTACTGAGCAACAACTCCAATCTGGCTTAAAAGGATTTAATTCAATGTGATTATGGACTTGTTAACTGAAGATGAAGAAATTTCTGTAGAGGCCCACAGATGGCCATGAGTCTCAGCAAAGCATCAACTTGACAAATTGTCAGTACTCAAACTCCTAAAGTGTGGCCTAGGGCTCATCGTGGCTCCAGGTCTAAAATATTAGAAATAACAGTGACTGTCTCCATTTCACATATTCTCCCAACAACCTCCAATGATTGAATGCAAAGCAAACTTGGCTGTGGGATTTTTTAACTTTGATGTTGAGGATCAAGAAAGACATTTGAAGATGCTTTCCCACAAAAGAGTCTAGCTCTTGTTTACTTTTCCACTCTCTCATTGCCCAGGCCTGTAGTATTCTGGGGAGCAGTGTTTTTGATTAGCAGAATAAAGGGGAGATTTGTTGCCATGGTGGCTCATGTCCATGAGCATGAGGCCTTTGAGGGACCTATGCCTATGAGAAAGTCAGACAGTGTGTAATAGGAAATACGGATTTTCCAACATTTCTAGACTAGTGACCAAAGCCCGACAGGGTTTATGCCATGAAGGGACAAAGAGACATTCTAAAATTGACTTGTCTGGAAGGGTTAATTCCTCTGAATATTACCATAGCACGTGTCTGTGTGAAGGTCAAGATGAGTTCACCATTGGCATTCCAGATGCTGGCAAGAAGTAGTCTGCTCAAAAATGAAGCCTTGGCTATCTCTGCTCTGAATAAGCTACCCATGGAGCTCTTCCCACCGCTATTCAAAGATGCCTTTAAGGGGAAACAAAGATCCTGAGTGCTATGATGGCAGCCGGGCCTTTCAGGTGCCTTCCCCTTGGGAGACCTGATGAAGTTTCCTGACCTGGAGATCTTGAAGGCTGTGCTGGGTGGCCTTGATTTGTTGATTCAGCAGAAGGATCAACCCAGGTGAGTGAGAAAATGTGACATGGAGGGGAAGAGTGTGGATGGAGAGAAGTGACTACAGAGTTCAGAATGTGGATCAGGTTGAATGAGAGCTTTCTCAGAGAAGTGAATAAATGAAAAGAGACAGTGGTGCATGGAGCACACTGCTAGGAGATATAGTCAACACACAATGAGTCTACCTCAGCCTCTGTAGCCAGCCCCTAGAAAGGGAACTTTTGAGTCTTGATTTCCAGGATACATTCAAGGGAAGTGGATGTGTGAGGTGAAAGCCGATTATACATTGGTAGTCCTGCCATTTGAAGCCCCTTCTTATTTGACCAACAGGAATTGCAAATTAGAGGTGCTTGATTTTCCGATTCCCATCATAACTTCTGGAACGTGTGTGCTGGAACATAGGATGGTGTCTGCTTTCCAGATATCGTCAGAGAGACCCAACCAGGGGCGCATCATCCCGAAAGTCAAGGAAAAGAGGCTGTGACTGTGATGATGAACCTTTCCCTCCATTCTAGTCATCTCTGTGAATACCTAGAGTGTTTCCACTGCTGAGCCCAGCAGAGAAATGTGCTGCAGGTGATGTGCCATCATATCTTCTTTATACATTCTTCAGTTGATCAGCATCTAGGTTGAGTCCAGGTTCTTAGTATTACAAATAATACAGCCATGAACACAGCTGAGCACATGTCTTAGTTGCATGGATGTGGATTCTTCGGTTATATGACAAAGAGGGGGATCACCGGGTTGTTTGGTAGACTGATTCCCAATGTCCTGAGGATCCGCCACACTGACCTTCAACATGGCTGTGCAAGTTTGCACTCGGAACAGCAGAGCAAGAATGTTCCTCTTTCTACACATCCTCTCCTGCAATAAATTATCATTGGTGTTCCTAATTTTAGCCATTCTAGCTGGAGTAAGATGGTATCTCAAAGTTCTCTTGATTTGCATTTCCCTGATAGCTAAGGATGTTGATCAGTTTCTTTTGTGTCTTTCATCCTTTTTAAATTCCTCTTTTGAAAATCCTTTTCAGTTCTGTACCCTGTTTTTTAATAGGGTTATTTGGTGTTTTGATGACTGTTTTCTTGCTTATTTTATATAATATAATATATATATATATACATATATATACATACATACATACATACATATATATATATATATATATATATGTCAGATGTAGGATTGGTGGAAATATTTTCCCAGTCTGTGGGATGCCATTTGGTCTTGTCAACTGTGTCCTTTGCCTTCCGTAATCTATCATTACATGGGTGATATATTGTTAGATGACTCTGAAGGAGAAATATTAGTAAAAATGTTTGAGAAAGTAAAGGAAGATTTACCTGGCTGGGGATTACAAATTGCACCTGAAAAAAATACAAAAAGGAGAGTCTATCAACTACTTAGGATATAAAATAAGTCTACAGAAAATTAGACCATAAAAAGTACATATCAGAAGAGATCACTACAATACTCTTAATGATCTTCAAAATTTACTAAGAGAGATTTCTCAACTGCAAACCATTATTGGAGTAGGAGGGCATGATTTGAAAAACCTGAATATGGCCCTAAAAGTAGATAAGGATTTGAATAGTCCACAAATACTATCAGCTAAAGCTGAAAAGGAATTAGAATGGGTAGAAAAGAGGGTACTAGAAGCACATGTGGACTGTGTGGATCCAAACCTAGACTGTATTCTGGTTATATTACCATCTAGAGAATATCCTCCAGGGATTTTGTTGCAGAGAGAAGATATCTTATTAGAATGGATGTTGCTACCACATAAACAGAATAAAAATCTAAAAACATATATAGAAAAGATCTCTGACTTGATTGTAAAAGATAAATTAAAGACTTCATCAGCTAATAGGAAGGGACCCAGCAGAAATTATAGTACCTTTAACTAATGAGGGAAATTTCCTCCTTATGGAAAGATAACGAATATTGGCAGAGAGATTGCAGTAATTTTTATGGGGAATGATTAGCAACAACTATCTCAAAACTGAGAGAATCAAATTCATAAAGAAAACTATTTGGATCCTTCCACGAATTGTAAGACAAACACTTATTTCTGGAGTTCATATATTCTACACTGATGCAAACAAATCGGGTAAGGCAGGATATAATAAATCAGGAAAAAATAGCAAAGTCTTCAAAGCCCTTACAATTCGGTACAAAAGGCAGAATTGTATGCCATTCTCATGGTACTTATGGATTTTAAAGAACCTCTCAATATAGTTACTGACTCTCAATACGCAGAGAGGTTGTTTTACACATTGAGACTGCAGAATTTATTCCTGACAATACAGAATTAACTTCATTGTTTATACAGTTACAAGATACGATCATAAAAAGGATTCATCCTAGATATATATCACATCAGATCTCATACGTGTCTGCCCAGTCCTCTAGCACATGGGAAAGATGAAATTGATCGTTTATTGATAGGAAGTGTGCTAGAAGCCTCAGATTTTCATAAGAAACACCACGTGAACAGCAAAGGTTTAAAAAGGGATTTTTCTATCACTTGGGAACAAGCCAAGGAAATAGTAAGGAAATGTCCTACTTGCTCATTCTGTAACCAAACTTGTTTACCACCAGGCAGTAACCCTAAAGGTTTAAATAGGAATTAAATATGGCAAATGGATGTGTTTCATTTTGCAGAATTTGGAAAATTAAAATATGTACATCACACTATAGATACATTTTCAGGGTTTCAATGGGCTACTGCTCTGAGCTCGGAAAAGGATGATTCTGTTATCATACACCTATTAGTGGTAATTGATATTATGGGCATACCTGCACAAATAAAACCTGACAATGCTCCAGCATATGTCTCCAGCAATATGAAACAGTTTTTTGAGTACTATAACATAAAGCACAAAACTGGTATACCACACAATCCTACAGGACAAGCAGTGGTTGAGAGATCCAATCGTACTTTAACAGAAATGCTCCATAAACAGGCAGGAGGAACCAAAACACCCAAACACAGATTACATAATGCTTTATTAACATTAAACTTTCTTAATGCTGATGAAAAAGGAAAAACAGCTGCAGAAAGACACTGGACAATAGAAAAAACTTCTGAACTAAATCAGCCAGTGTACTTCAAGGATGTACTTACCTCATAATGGAAAGCAGGATATGTGTTACGTTGGGGTAGGGGTTTTGCATTTGTATCTACAGGAGAAGAAAAACTATGGATACCATCTAAGTTAATCAAGATCCGAGTTGAACAAGAGAAACATCTTAATGAAGAGAAATAACAAGTCATCCAACAAATGAGGTCCCATGAGGTGTGCGAAGGCCTCTCAAAGGTAGGACAAGTGTTCTGTTGTTGTTCTCACAGGAAAACAGAGAAAACCTATCATCAAACAGCCAAAAGACACTGAATATGTAGGTACCTACAGAAGAGAAGACAGCTCTTCAGATATAAGGTGAAAAAATATTTAATTGTAGTAAACTATTTCTATACAGAAATCGATTTCTCTTTACTATCTAGTATTCCTGAAGTCCCAATTCATGTAAACAAATGCTGGCTTTGGAGTTGGATTTGGCTTTTCTTCTCTAAATTCAAGCATGTTGTTAAGATTAAATTCATGGTTTCTGCCTTAAATCAAGAAGCCAGTTGGTGTAAGGCAGAAGAAAACAAAATCTAGGGACTCATTACTCAGGCAATTTTCTATGTGAAATCCTAATTTTCTCACATATGTTTTAATGCTTATTGTTGTCTTTCCTTAAAACTTGAAAATTTTACTTTAATATTGATGTGTAACTTTTCCACAAGGAATAATAACGATTCCTAACAGCAGTCTTTGAACTCTCCGGAAAGAAGATGGGGCCCCACATCGTTTCCACTTGACTCAACCTGATGCATCTGAACTACAAACATCACCTTAACACCTGTTTGAGACTGTTTTGCTTAAGATAACTCATGACTAGCTACCTGTAATGGTGCACCTTCTTATTACACCCTGGCCAGAGTTTCAAACAGAACTACAGTCAAGCATTTTCTGTCACACAGTGACTAGCTACATATGTCACAGCCAGTTCTGTTGAGAATATTGGTTGCTAAAAATTTTCTTCCTACAGGATACATTGAAGCAATCGTCGTCCCATTTTAGCCAGAATTAACCTTAAGATAACGATGCCCCCTTTCCCTACCCTTGGAATTTTGGGATAATAGTCATTTTCTTTGGGTTGGTTTTAGTTATTTAGGGTTGGCTATGGAAGGTGATGCTTACAATCGAGTTTATCTTTTAGAGAGGAATAGGGATTTGTTGGGAAAGGTATGGTTTTGATGGGATATTGGTAGATTAGCCTATTTTCTTGTGAATTTGAGTAAGAATGAGATACTATTTTACAGCTTACATTGTTATGTATTCTTATATGTGGTAGGCTATGTAAAATTAAGTTTATATTTTGTTATATTGTGTGAAATCTTTCCACTTATGATGTTGTATGCACATTATTTTTTACCATGTTCTATGTATGTATACTTTTCTTGTATGCAAGACATTTAATATATTGATACAATTTGGGATATTTATCATGCTGTCCTTTATAGTTCTACCTCTTGTCTTGACATTTCTACTCTACCTCTATTTTAGGGATTTATATGTATGTGTATGTATAGTTACATTGTTTAAATATGTGTTCCTGCTTTACTCAGGGAAGTTTTAATCAGTTTTTAGCTAAGTTCCTGAGTATTACAGATTATCTTCACTCATGTTTCCTGTACCTATGAGATTAGTCAGATATAGATGCTTAATCTTCAATCACTTCATAAACATGCAGAACATGGCATTTAAATATTTTAATATTACTACTCCATTGACATGAGACACTGTTGCTCCTGACAGCACCGTGCACTTTCCCGAAAATATGTTGGACACTGTTGTTGCTCCTGCTGGAGTTCATTCTCACCTCAGCTAATGGCCTGTTGGGCAAAGAATTGCCCCCACCTTGACCACTGATTTGGACATGCAGTCCTATGTGCTTGCAGGAGACAAATATAGAAGACTGCTAGACCTTGCCAAGTCAGGGTAAGACAGCCATTCTACCTCCCTGATGTTGTTGTGGTCTGTCAAGTTCTGTTGGCCTTAGCCAAAACTGGGTGTACCAACGTTGCTGTGAGACCTAGGGTGACTGTCCAGGTGGCTTGCTATTTCTGTCCTTGCTGCACCTTTTGGAAGTTGTCCACCCGCACTTCCTGTGTACTCTAGTATCGTTATTTTCCTTCTCAGGTCTTGATGAAGTTGAAGATTAAACTTTCACAACTATTATTCTCTCTTCCTAGTTAGATATATTAGGTACTAGACTACGTCTTCTATCTTAGGACAACTCTATTGTAAACTCCGTTATGCCTTTACCCTAGGACTAGATATGTAGGTCATTTTTCTTCTCCATTTTCCTTTTCTTAGATCACACTTGTTATTCACTGTTTTGTATATAGTTTTGTATTAGGCGTACATCTTTTCCTTAGACTAAAAGGGGAATTGTAGTGAGATAGTCCTTCTGTGGCACTGACCACACCCATTGGTGGGTAGAGCCAGAAGGCGAAGTGCAGTGCAGAAGTGCGCAAAAAATGAGAAGCGGTGAGTCCCTTCTCAGGTCCGCTTTGGCGGCAAAGATCTCCTTTGCCATAAGGAAGAAGCAAATGTCCCAAATCTGTGGTGAGTCCACCTGGTTAGGCAAGGAACCCTGCTCGTTGGGGAATGTAGGGGAGGGGAGTGGCGTCTGCTGCCTCAGTGAAACCCAGGTCCCCTGAAAATCCTAATCCCTCTTCTGACACCAGATATTGTGGTTAAATAAGGTTCAGGATAAACTAATAGGCCAAATCCATGTTTATTCGGGGAGAAATAACTTACAACCTAGACAGATGAACACCAGGAAATTCCACTCGATGCTCACCTGTCCCAGTCACGTCAGCAAGAGAGCTTTTCCTGGCTCTCCAACCTCCTTCAACAGGTCACTTCTGCCCATGATTCCACCCCCGCAATGTGTGAAGTCAGTGCCACAGAAGGACTATGTCACTACACTTCCCACATGCTAAAATTAGCATACCCTCCGATGGACTAACCTTACAGCCTCACTGATTTTCTCACAAAAACAAAGCAGGGCTCCTTTTCTTTCTTTCATCCTTTCTTTCATTCATTCTTTCTTATTTATTTATTTATTTATTTATTTGTTTATTTATTGAGTTAGACATATTTACCAGTCTCTCAAGCTACAACATGCCTATAGTGATAAAAACTTGGAAACAAAAGCACCATTATGCCATTCAAGTACATTGATGTGTATTTAAGCCTATTTTGTATGCTTCAATTTTCTCATTTCCAGAAAGGAAACAGTACTATTACAATAATCGCCTCTACCATAATCCTTTCTTATTTATTGAAAATAAAATAAACTTCTCTACATTCTCTTACCTTTAGAGCAGCTTGATCTGCTCTTTAGAGCAGAGTTGTTTTGATTTGCATTTGGCTGATGACAAAGGATTTGAGCACTGTCTTATGTTTCTTTCAGTCATTTTTTATTCCTCAGGACTGAATAGAGAATTATCAATTATCAATAACTCAATCATGAAATCACAGGAGACAATTAACACCAACAAGGAGGATCCAGACTCCACTCTTCCTGGAGTAGAAAAAGCAAGACTCGAGTAATGAACTAATCAGATAGTTACATCGACTGTCACATTTGAGTCACACAAGATGGCACCAAACTTCAGGGTACACAAATTATATATTGAAACAATGTAATAATTACATCTTTGAATATGAAAGCAGTTGAACTTTTTTATATCATCAATTCCTGGGCAGTCATACTAGAACGATAAATTGTGCTGTCATCGCTGACTTTTAAAAATCCATGAGTTAATAGTCAGATAATCAAACTGTCTTGCCTGATGAACTCTGCTGGCCTGACATCATCACCAGAGCCTGAATCGCTGTTGTAGTGGGCCCATACCTGGCATATCAGTAGTAGCTAAAATAGTGATATCAGCTGACAAAGATGACTGCAACAGGGGCATCACAAGCAGAGCTGAAAGAGAGCATTCCTTTTGTGTTCTGGGTCGTCATCCTTTTGCCAGGTCTCGAGTTATGGTGCCCACATCCTGGTGCCAATACTTCTTTTATTCATAGATCACAACCAATGTGAAGATGTGGAGGAAGATCGGGGAGTCAAACACCCAGACCATCAGGCCTGCCTTTGTGAAGTCCTTTGTACTTCTAGGAGGGCACCCTGAAATCTTCTGGACTTAATCATCCAGCATCCCTATTACCCTGGGTGAAGCACAGATCATTCAGCAACTGCTTTGTCCATATCTACAAACTTCCAAACCTTGTCCCTGACAGATATTTGTACCCTAATCATAATTGATGATGTCATTGCCCACCGTTTAAATAATTTAAATAATTAAAAAGTCAGTAATAGCTAAGGGTCACAATAAAGAGGTGATGTAGCATTTTACTGGCATGTCAGAATGCCCAGACTCCAGTCATAAAGGATGTCATCATCATCAATTGAGTCATTGAATCATAAAATGTGATGATATTGCACATTAACTCCACAAGAGGGAGCTTCACAAGTCTCTTCAAGGAATGGACGATTGTTGTTTACATACCAATACAAATATTTACATTATCTTGGGGATTAACACAGATTGTCAATTTAAATTCATTAATTATGTAATTAGATGATCTGTGGCACCAGATTCCAGGTGTCATGGACAATATAATCATTGTTTTATATAATTAAATAATCAAATAATGAGTACATGTAATATCATCCACTTCCCTAAGGTGGCTCCAAACCAGGCTCATGAACGATGCTGTCGTGATTAATTTAAATATTTTAACTACATAATTGATATTTAGATGGTCTATCATAATTGCCTTCCACATCTTGGAACCATAATCCATTGATCATGGATTATCTATAGTCCTATTTTAATAATTAAATTATGACAAGATCAGAGGATGAAATGTTCTGCCATACTCAACACAATTTTTTTTCTCACTTGACTCCCACACTGTTGTGTGAAAGTTCCCGGACCATCCCTTATGTGATCACAGAGTATAGTAGTAAAATGAGTAAATGTGGAAATGTCATTGTGAATGCAGGGTTTTAGAAGATATCACATATATAATGGTTGACAGTTGCATCAAAACAGATGGACTACAATCCAATTATCCCTCAGTCTACTCTAACAAATGGATTACCGCCTTCCTGAAGGAAATAAACAATGGAAAACTCAACTTTTGATGAATAATTGTGAGTCTTATTATCATTAATCCATAGTTTTACTTCTTAGGAGAGAGGGAGCATTCATAACCAGACATCTTTGAACTGTTTCTCCACAGATTATGTTCTCTGATATTAGGTAATCTTGAATTTGGTAACCAGTAAAAGCTGTAGGCAAACTTCCAGAGACTTGGCTGTGACTTGGTGAGGTGAATCATATGCTGGGTTTAACATTTTAGGAGATAGTTGTCTTGGGAGATTGTAATGTGTCTTGATAATACTTGATCGAAGCTGCTCTGTGGTCTTTGGCCCATGATACCAGGATACAGAATGCAAGCAGGGTTGCCACACAATATTCATGAACCAACATTCTGTCACATTCTAGTGCACCTCCCACATGCTAAAATAGCATACCAACAGATGGACTAACCTTACAACCTCACTGATTTTATCAAAATCCAAGCAGGACTCTTTTTCTGAGTTATACCTATTTACCAGTCTCTCAATCACTATAGTGATTTAAGCATGAAAACGAAAGCATCATTAGGCAAATCAAGTACATTGATGAGTTTGAACCTATTTTCTATGCTTCAATTTTCTCATTTGCAGAATAGAAACAATGCCATTTATTGCATCTACCATAAACCTTTTCTATTTACTGAAAAAAAAAAAACATAAATTCTCCTTACTCTCATACTTAAGAGCAGCTTGATCACATGGTTTATCATAGTTGTTTTGATTTGCATTTGGCTGATGACTAAGCCTGTTGAGCACTGTCTTAGGTTTCTTTCAGTTACTTTTGATTTCTCAATTGATAATTCTCTATTGAGACTTGTATCATATTTCTAATATGATTATGTAGAGTAATTTCGAGTTGGTGTTGTGTCAGTCTATCAGCCTGACAGAGGTCATTAGATAAGATTCTCTGATCCTGAGATTGTTAAATTATTCAATTTGTAAAATCGTTGTTGACTGTGTCCTTCATGGGTCAGTTTTGTCGCAAAGTCCCAGAAACTGATGATGCAGAAATAATACAGTTTTATTTAAAATATTGTTTAATCATTTGATCGTTAAATATCTATTATTACATAATTAGTAATCACTCAGTGTCCCTCATTCTCTGGGCACTGTTTCTGGGACCAATCTCTTTCTTTGTCAATCACACAGCAGCCAAAACCATAATGGATGACAAAATCATTAGTCACGTAATGAAATAAGGAAATAATTGAATAGTCCTGCATGCTTCACTTTCATAAGATGGAACCAAACTCCAGTGATTGTCAAAGAGGTAATATTTACATAATTAAATAATGCCACAGGATTAACTCCCATGGAAGAATGGCCAGAGTCGAATCATGAAAGCAACATCTTTATCGATTTAAATAATTAATATGTAAAGAAAAATAATTGATTAAAGACACGGTGGTGCATACTTAAATCCCACATGCAGAAGTCAGAACGTTCTCCTCCTGGAATATTGATTTACTCTAAAAACTTAAATTGATAATTAATTAGTTGGCACTTTATACTAACTCTGACAAGATGGCACCAAACTTGTGAACGTATGGCTGATGTAATGATCTATTTCAGTAGCTAAATATTCAAGTTATTATATTATGATACATCATCAACTCCCAAAATCTGAATTTTAAAGGGACTTATGGTCCATAACATCGCCTTATTTTAAATAAGTTAATTAAATAATGAATTATTATTATTTAAATTCCTAATTTGGCAGTTGAATAAGTAAGTGTAGTTTTAGATGTTGTGACGGTCTGGCATGACTGACTCCCATAAGGAGGCTCAAAACTCCAGGGGTCACTGAATAAATAATGACAGATTTTCATAATTAAATGAACAAAAATGAAACAAGTGGATGGTGTTTTGTACGTGACTCCTATGAGATTACTCAAAACTGAAGAGATCATTGAGTTTTTAATCCTAGATTTGAACAAAAAAAGTAAATGAATAGTGAGATAATTTCTCATAATGCAACCCTAGAGAGATAACAAAATATCACCATTGATTTAAATAAATAAATAAATAAATAAATAAATAAATAAAATCACAGAAGACAATTAACACCAACAAGGTGGATCCAGACTCCACTCTTCCTGGAGTAGAAAAAGACAGATTTGAGAAATGAAATAATCAGGTATTAAGATAGTCTGGTACAATGGAATGACACAAGGTGGTGCCAAACTTCAGGGTTCACAGTTTATATAATGAAACAATTGAAGAATTACATCTTTAAATATGTAAGTGGTTGAATTTTTTTTTTTTTTTTTTGTATCATCAATACCTGGGCAGACATGGCACACATGATATTGTACGCTGCCATCGTGGATTTTTAAAATTCTATAAGTCAATAATCATATAATCATAATTCCTTTCATGATGAACTCTGCTGGCCTGACATCATCACCAGAGCCTGAATCTCAGTTGTAGTGCGGTGGGACCTGACATCATGGGCCCATACCTGGTGTAGCAGTAATAGCTAAAATGTTGACATCAGCTCAAAAGATGGCTGCAGCAGGGGCATCACCGGCAGAGCTGACAGAGATCAGTTCTTCTGTGCTCTGGGTCATCATCATTTCTGCGAGGTCTCGGTGATGGAGCCAACTTCCTTGTGCCACTATTTCTTCTCATTGTAGATTACAACCAATTTGGAGATGTGGAGGAAGAGCAGGGAGTCAAACACCCAGACAACTCTACCTGCCTTGGTGAAGTCCTTGTACTTCTTGGGGGGTACCATGGAATGTTCTGGACCCAATCATCCAGCATCCCTATTACTCTGGGTGAAGCATAGATCATGCAGAAACTGCTGTGAAAATGTCTACAACATTCCTATCCTCGTCTCTGACAGATATTTGCATTGTCCATCGATTAAATAACTTAAATAATTAAAAAGTCAGTAATAGCTAATGGTCACATAAAAAGGTGATGTAGCATGTTACTGGCAAGTCAGAATGGCCAGACTCCAGTCATGAAGGATGTCATCATCATCAATTGAAACAATTAATCATAAAATGTGAAGATATTGCATATGAGCTCCCCAAGAGGGAGCTTTACAAGACTCTTCATGGAATAGAGGATTATAGATTTACATAATTATACAAATCTTTACATTATCTTGGGTCTAAACAATAACTGTCAATTTAAATAATTTAATTATGTAATGAGATTATCTGTGTCACCATACTCCTGATGTCATGGATGATATAATCATTGTTTCACCTAACTTAATAATCAAATAAAGAGTTGATGTAACATCATCCACTTCATTAACATGTCTCCAAACCATGCTGTCCTGATTAATTTAAATATTTTACTTACATAATATGTAGATGGTATAAAAACCTTGACTCCCACATCGTGGAACCATAATCCACTGATCATAGATTATCTATAACCCTATTTTAATAATTAATTTATAACACGATCTGAGGCTGAAATGCTCTGCCGCACTTGACACAATTTTCTTCTCACTAGACTCACACACTATTGTGTGAAAGTCCCAAGTTCATCCCTTATGTGATCACAGAGTTTAGTAGTAAAATGTGTAAATGTGGACATGACATTGCATATGCAGGGTTTTTAGAAGATATCAAATATTTAATGTTGGATGGCTTCCACAAAACTGATTGACTAGAATAAAACAATCTCTATGTCTTCTCTAACAAATGGATTGTCACCTTCCTCAAAGAAGTAAACAATGGAAAACTCACCTTTTGGTGAATAATTATGAGTCTTATTATCTTTTGTTCCATAGTTTTACTTCTTAGGAGAGAGAGCATTCATAAACAGAAGCCTTTGCACTGTTTCTCCACAGACTATGTTGTCTGATAATTAGGTTATCTTAAATGAAGTAACCATTAAAAGCTGTAGGCAAACTTCCAGAGATTTGGTTATGATTTGGTTAGGCAAATCACATGTTATCATTAAATTATAGGGGATAGTTATCTTGGGAGATTGCAATGTCACATGAAAAATATTTCTAGTAGCTGCTCTCTGCTGCTTGGCCCATGATACCAGGATACAGAATGCAAGAAGGGTTGCCAGTCAACGTTTACAATCCAACCTTCTTTCACATTCTAGGGCCCCCCACATGCTATAAGGAGCAAACCCACCTATGAACAAATGTTACATACTGACTGACTTTCTCACAAAAACAAAGCAAGGCTCTTTCTTTGGATTTCTATATATTTACCAGTCTCTCAAGATACAACATGCCTATAGTGACATAAGCATGAAAATGAAAGCATCATTATACCAACCAAGTACATTGATGAGTATTTTAAACCTGTTTTCTATGCTTCAATTTTCAAATTTCTAGAATGGATTGCCGCTACCATAATCCTTTTCCCTTTATTGAAAATAAAATAAACTCCTCATCATTCTCTTACGTTTAGAGGAGCATGAACACATGGTTTCTCAGAGTTGTTTAGATGTGCATTAGGCTGATGATTAAGGATTTTGAGCAGTGTCTTATGTTTCTTTCAGTCATTTTGGATTCCTCAATTGACTGTCCTCTATTAAGTCCTGTACCCCACTTTCTAATATGGTTATTTAGAGTGATTTCTTGTTGGTGGTGTGTCATGCTATCAGCCCGAAAGAGTTCATTAGATGAGATTCCCTGATCAGGAGATTATTCAGTTATTCCATTTTTAAAATCGGTGGTCACTGTGTCCTTCATGGGTCACTTCTGTTGCAACCTCTCAGAAACTGATGATGCGAAACAGTACAGTTTTTTAAAATCATGTAATCATTCTACTGTTAAAAATCTACTACAACGTAATCAGTAACCACTGTACAAGGCTGTCTCCCCCATTCTCTGGGCACTGCTTCTGGTACCGATCTCCTGCTGTGTCAATCCCTCAGCAGACAAATGACTGATGACACCACCATTACTTACGCAATCAAATAACTTAATAATTGGATAGTCCTCCATACTAAACTTTCAAAAATGGAACCAAACTCCCCCGATTGTCAAGGAAGTAGTGCTTAGATAATTAAATAATTCCATGTGATTAACTCCAATGGAGGAATGGCCTGACTCTAGTCAAAAGAACAACATCTTCATCGATTAAAATAATTAATATATAATGAAAAATGATTGCATAATGACATAGTGGTGCATACTTAAATCCCACATGGAGTAGTCAGACTTATCTCTTCCTGGAACAATGATGTTTTAAAAAATAAAATTGATAATTAATTAGTGGGACTTTTATACTAACACTGACAAGATGGCACCAAAGACCTAAACCTATCGCAGATGTAAATATCTATTTACATTGCTAAATGATGAAGTAATGAGATGATATTTCATCATCGACTCCCAAAACCCTGACTCCAAAAGGGACTTATGGTCCATAACATTACCTGTATTTTAAATACATAAATTAAATGATGAATTATTACTTAATTTCCTAGTTTAACAGTTAAAAAAGAAAGTGTAGTATTAGATGATGTGATGGTCTGCTACAACGGACTCCCCTAAGGAGGATCAAAACTCAGGTGATCACTGAATACATAATGACAGATTTTCATAATTAAATGAATAAACATCAAACAAGTGGATGGTGTTTTATGCGTGAAGCCTACATGATTGCTCAATATTGAAAACACATTGAATTCTTAATCATAGATTCAAACAAAAAATGAATGAATAAAGAGATAGTTTCTCATAATTCATCCCTACAGAGATAACAAAATGATATCAACATTGATTTAAATAAAGAAAGAAAGAAAGAAAGAATGAAATAAAGGAAGAAGGAAAGAAAAAATTCACAAGATACAATTTAACACCAACAAGGTGGATCCAGACTCCACTCTTCCTGTAGTAGAAAAAGACAGATTTGAATAATGAAAAAAATCTGATAGTTAGATTGTCTGTCACACTTAAGTCACCACAAGGTGTCACCAAACTTCAGGGATAACAGATTATATAATG
This sequence comes from Phodopus roborovskii, assembly GCF_943737965.1. NCBI lineage: Eukaryota > Metazoa > Chordata > Mammalia > Rodentia > Cricetidae > Phodopus > Phodopus roborovskii. Next base: position 5,036 of record NW_026127054.1, on the reverse strand, counting down.
AAAGAATGTAATAATTACATCTTTAAATATGTAAGCCGTTGACCTTTTTGGCATCATCAATTCCTGGGCAGACTTGCCAGGTATGAAACTGTATGCTGTCATTATGCATTTTTAAAATGCCATCAGTTAATCGTCAGATAATCATACTGTCTTGCCTGATGAATTCTGTTGGCCTAACATCATCACAACCGCCTGAATCTCTGTTGTGGTACGCCACCGTCCGGAGATAATGAGCCCAATCCTGGCATAGCAGTAGTAGCCAAAATGCTGATAACAGCTGAAAAGATGGCTGCAGCAGGTCTATCACCAGCATAGCTGAGAGAGTGATGTTCTTCTGTCTTCTGAGTCGTCATCCTTTTGCCAGGTCTCGGTGATGGTGCCGACCTCCTAGTGCCACTCCTTCTTCTCATGGTAGATCACAACCGATGTGAAGATGTGGAGGAAGAGCAGGTAGTCAACACCCAGACCACCGTGCCGGCCTTGGTGAAGTCCTTGTACTTCTCAGAGGGCACCGTGCAACCTCTTGGACTCAATCAACCAGCATCCCTCGTACTCTGGGAGATGCATAGATCATTCAGAAAATCTTCTGCCTATGTCTACAACTTTCCTAACCTTGTCCCTGAATGATTTTTGCACCCTACCCAAAATCGGTGATGGCACTCTCACTGTCTGTCGTTTACATAAGTTAAAGAATGAAATAAGTCAGTAATAGCTAACTGTCACAATACATAGGATGCAGCATTTTCCGGGCAGGGAAGTTATGGCCAGACTCCAATCAAGAAGGATGTCATAATCATCATTTGAGTCAATGAATCATAATATGTGAAGATATTGCACACATTATCTCCACAAGAGGGAGTCTTTACAGGTCTCCTCATGGAATGGAGGATTTTTGTTTACATAACTATACAAATATTTACATTATCTTGGGGATTAACACAGATTGTCAATTTAAATTCATTAATTATGTAATTAGATGATCTGTGGCACCAGATTCCAGGTGTCATGGATGAGACAATCATTGTTTTATATAATTAAATAATCAAATAATGAGTTCATGGAACAGCATCCACTTCCCTAAGGTGTCTCCAAACCAGGATCATGAACGATACGGTCGTGATAAATTTATGTATTTTAACTACAAATTGATATTAGGATGGTCTATAATAATTGCCTCCCACATTGCGTCACCACAATCCACTTTTCATGGATTAACTAATGTCCTATTTTAATAATCAAATAACAACATAATCAGAGGATGAAATGATTTGCCAACTCCAAACAATTGACTCTATGTTGACACCCACATGATAGTGGGAAATTCCCAGGTTCATCAGTTATTTAATCGCAGAGCTTAGTAGTGACATGTTTAAATGCTGAACTGTCAATGTGGATGCAGGGATTTTAGAAGATATCACATATTTAATGTTGGGCGGCTGCCTCAAAAGAGATGGACTGAAATCTAATAATCACAAAGTCTACTCTATCAAGGATTATCACCTTTCTGAAGGGAAGTCTTCACGGCAAACTCACCTTTTGATGAATAATTGTGGGACTTATTTGTCTTTTGTTCCGTTTTTTACTCTGAGGAGAGAGAGTATTCATAAACAAGAAGACTTTGATCTGTTTCTCCACAGACTATGTTCTCTGGATGATTAGGTAATCTTGAATTTGGTAACTCAGTAAAAGCTGTAGGCACACTTCCAGCGGTGTGGCTATGACTTGTTTAGGTGAATCTAATGTTGTCATTAAACGTTTTAGGAGATAGTTACCTTAGGATACTGTAATGTCCCATATCTCACTTTCTTGAAGTTCTCCCTTGTCCTTGGCACATGATAACAGGATACAGAGAATGAACAGGGTTGCCAGGCAACATTTATGACCAACAATCTGTCACATTCTAGTTCCCTTCCCACATGCTTAAAGGAGAAACCACCTAAGTGAATCCAAATGACAGCCTCATGAGTTTCTACAAAACAAAGAGGGTTTCTTTTGAGTTACTACTTATTTACCAGATTCAAGCTAAAACTTGTTTATAGTTGACATAAGCATGAAAATGTTAGCATCACTTTGCCATTCTATACAAAGATGTGTATTTTAAACACTGTTTTCTCATGCTTCAATTACCTAATTTGTAGCACGGAAACAATAAGAATTAATCGCCACCATAATCCTTTTCCCTTATTGAAAATAAAATATTTTACTCTTGTCCTATTCCCTTTAGAGGAGCTTGATCCCATGGTTTCTCAGAGTTGTTTGAGGATTTGCAATAGGAAACTGAGTGATTGAAGGATTTTGAGCAGTGTCTTATGTTTCTTTCAGTTATTTTGGATTCCTCAATTGACTGTTCTCTATTAAGTCCTGACTCCCGCTTTGTATCTACGGTTATTTAGGTGATTTATTGTTAGTAGTGTGTCATGTTATCAGCCCGACAGTGTTTATTAGATGTAGGTATACCCTGATCCGGAGATTATTCAGTTATTACGTTTTTAAAATCGGTGGTCACTGTGTCCTTCATGGGTTGCTTCTGTTGCAACGTCTCAGAAACTGATGATGCGGTACAAGTTTAGTTTTTTAAAATCGTGTATTCATTAGCTTGTTAAAAATCTACTATTACGTAATCAGTAAATCTATGTATAAGGCAGTGTCCCCCATTCTCTGGGCACTGCTTCTGGTACACGATCTCCTGCTGTGTCAATCCCATAGCAGCCAAATGGCGGATGACACCATCATTACTTACGCACTCAAATATATTAATAATTGGATAGTCCTCCATACTTCACTTTCAAAAGATGGAACCAAACTCCAGTGATTGTCAAGGAAGTAGTACTTAGATAATTAAATAATGCCACGTGATGTACTTCCATGGAGGAATGGCCCGACTGTAGTCAAGAAGAACAACTTCTCCATCGATTTAAATAATTAATATATAATGAAAAATGATTGAAAAATGACATGAGGTGCATACTAAAATCCCACATGGAGTCGTAAGACTGATCTCTTCCTGGATTAATGATGTTTTTAAAAAATTAACTTGATAATTTATTAGTGGTCCTTTTATATTAACACTGACGAGATGGCACCGTAAGTCTCAAACCTATCGCTGATGTAAAGATCTATTTACATAGCAAAATGCTGAAGTAATGAGATGATATTACATCATCAACTCCAAAATCTGACTCCAAAAGGGACTTATGTTCCCTAACATTACCTGTATTTTAAATACGCGAATTAAATGATGAATTATTAGTTAATATCCTAGTTTATCAGTTAAGGAAGTAAGTGTAGTATTAGATGACGTGATGGTCTGGTACAACGGTCTCCTAAGGAGGCTCAAACTCCAGTGATCACTGAATACATAATGACAGATTTTCATAATTAAATGAATAAACATTATGTTTTATGCGTGAGGACTAAATGATTGCTCAATACTGAAGAGATGAGTACTTAAATCATAAATTTGAACATAAAATTAATGAATAAAGAGATAGTTTCTCATAATTCACTTAGAGAGATAACAAAATCATATCAACATTGAATTAAATAAAGAAAGGATGCAAGAAAGAAGAAAAGAAAGAAAGAAAGAATGAATGAAAGAAAGAATTCACAAGATACAATTTAACACTAGCAAGGTGGATCCAGACTCCAGTCATCCTGGAGTAGTAAATGACAGAATTCTATAATGAAATAATCAGATAGTTAGATCGTCTGTCACACTTTAGTCACACAAGGTGGCACCAAACTTCAGGGATCGCAGATTATATATTGAAAGAATTTAATAATTACATCTTTAAATATGTAAGCCATTGACCTTTTTTGTGTCATCAATTCCTGGGCAGACTTGCCAGATATGAAAATGTATGCTGTCATCACGCATTTTTAAAATAGTTAATCATCAGATAATCATAATGTCTTGCCTCATGAATTTTGTTGACTGACATCATCACAAGTGCATGACTCTCTGTTGTGGTGCTGTAGGGACGTCATTATTGGGTCCAATCCTGGCATAGCAGTAGTAGCCACAATGTTGATAAGCACTGAGAAGATGGCTGCAACAGGGGCCTCACCAGCATAGCTATGATAGAGAACTTCTTCCGTGTTCTGAGTCGTCATCCTTTCGCCAGGTCTCGTGATGGTGCCGACCTCGTAGTGCCACCCTTCTTCTCATGGTAGATCACAACTGATGTGAAGATGTGGAGGAAGAGCAGGTATTCAACACCCACACCACCATGCCTGCCTTGGTGAAGTCCATGTACTTCACTGAGGCACTGTGCATCCTTCTGGATTCAATCATCCTGCATTCCTTGTACTCTGTTAGATGTATAGATCATTAAGAAAATGTTGTGCAAGTGTCTACAAATTTCATATCCTTGTCCCTGACAGATATTTGTACCCTAACCGTAATCGGTGATGGCACTGTCTGTCGTTTACATAATTTAAATAATTAAATAAATCAGTAATAGCTCTCACTATAATGAGGGGATGAAGCAATTTACTGAAGGGGAAGCATATCGAGACTCCAGTCATGAATGATGTCATCATCATCAATTGAGTCAATGAATCATACAATGTGATGATATTTCACATTAACTCCACATGAGGGAGCTTACAGGTCTCTTCATGGAATGGAGGATTTGTTGTTTACGTAACTATATAAATTTTTACATTATCTTTTGGATTAACAAAGATTAATAATTTAAATACATTAAGTATGTAATTAGACATCTGTGGCACCAGATTCCAGGTGTCATGGATGATATAATCATTGTTTAATATAATTAAATAATTAAATAATGAGTTCATGTAACATCATCCACATCCCTAAGGTGCCTCCAAACTAGGCTCATGAACGATGCTGTCGGGATTAATTTAAATATTTAACTACATAATAGATATTAAGTTGGTCTATAATAAATGCCTCCCACATCACGTCACCACAATCCAGTGATCATGGATTAACTAATGTCCTATTTTAATAATCAAATAACAACACAATCATAGGATGAAATGGTCTCCCATAGTCCACACAATTGACT